>NC_066585.1:449338826-449626593 GCF_024323335.1 Lathyrus oleraceus | reverse complement strand
CCATTCATCGTTGATGTCTGGTCGTGGTTTCTTTCTTCCCATTCATCGAGAGATGTCTGGTCGTGGTTTCTTTCTTCCATTCATCTGAGATGTCTGGTCGTGGTTTCTTTCTTCCCATTCATCGAGAGATGTCTGGTCGTGGTTTCTTTCTTCCCATTCATCGAGATGTCTGGTCGTGGTTTCTTTCTTCCCATTCATCGAGAGATGTCTGGTCGTGGTTTCTTCTTCCCATTCATCGAGAGATGTCTGGTCGTGGTTTCTTTCTTCCCATTCATCGAGAGATGTCTGGTCGTGGTTTCTTTCTTCCCATTCATCGAGAGATGTCTGGTCGTGGTTTCTTTTTCCCATCATCGAGAGATGTCTGGTCGTGTGTTTCTTTCTTCCCATTCATCCGTTGATGTTCTGGTCGTGGTTTCTTTCTTCCCATTCATCGAGAGATGTCTGGTCGTGGTTTCTTTCTTCCCATTCATCGTTGATGATGTCTGGTCGTGGTTTCTTTCTTCCCATTCATCGAGAGATGTCTGGTCGTGGTTTCTTTCTTCCCATTCATCGAGAGATGTCTGGTCGTGGTTTCTTTCTTCCCATTCATCCGTTGATGTCTGGTCGTGGTTTCTTTCTTCCCATTCATCGAGAGATGTCTGGTCGTGGTTTCTTTTTCCCATTCATCGAGAGATGTCTGGTCGTGGTTTCTTTCTTCCCATTCATCGAGAGATGTCTGGTCGTGGTTTCTTTCTTCCCATTCATCGAGAGATGTCTGGTCGTGGTTTCTTTCTTCCCATTCATCGAGAGATGTCTGGTCGTGGTTTCTTTCTTCCCATTCATCAGAGATGTCTGGTCGTGGTTTCTTTCTTCCCATTCATCGAGAGATGTCTGGTCGTGGTTTCTTTCTTCCCATTCATCGAGAGATGTCTGGTCGTGGTTTCTTTCTTCCCATTCATCCGTTGATGTCTGGTCGTGGTTTCTTTCTTCCCATTCATCGAGAGATGTCTGGTCGTGGTTTCTTTCTTCCCATTCATCGAGAGATGTCTGGTCGTGGTTTCTTTCTTCCCATTCATCCGTTGATGTCTGGTCGTGGTTTCTTTCTTCCCATTCATCGAGAGATGTCTGGTCGTGGTTTCTTTCTTCCCATTCATCGAGAGATGTCTGGTCGTGGTTTCTTTCTTCCCATTCATCCGTTGATGTCTGGTCGTGGTTTCTTTCTTCCCATTCATCGAGAGATGTCTGGTCGTGGTTTCTTTCTTCCCATTCATCGAGAGATGTCTGGTCGTGTTTCTTTCTTCCCATTCATCCGAGAGATGTCTGGTCGTGGTTTCTTTCTTCCCATTCATCGAGAGATGTCTGGTCGTGGTTTCTTTCTTCCCATTCATCGAGAGATGTCTGGTCGTGGTTTCTTTCTTCCCATTCATCCGAGATGTCTGGTCGTGGTTTCTTTCTTCCCATTCATCGAGAGATGTCTGGTCGTGGTTTCTTTCTTCCATTCATCCGTTGATGTCTGGTCGTGGTTTCTTTCTTCCCATTCATCGAGAGATGTCTGGTCGTGGTTTCTTTCTTCCCATTCATCGAGAGATGTCTGGTCGTGGTTTCTTTCTTCCATTCATCGAGAGATGTCTGGTCGTGGTTTCTTTCTTCCCATTCATCGAGAGATGTCTGGTCGTGGTTTCTTTCTTCCCATTCATCCGTTGATGTCTGGTCGTGGTTTCTTTCTTCCCATTCATCGAGAGATGTCTGGTCGTGGTTTCTTTCTTCCCATTCATCGAGAGATGTCTGGTCGTGGTTTCTTTCTTCCCATTCATCGAGAGATGTCTGGTCGTGGTTTCTTTCTTCCCATTCATCCGAGAGATGTCTGGTCGTGGTTTCTTTTTTCCCATTCATCAGAGATGTCTGGTCGTGGTTTCTTTCTTCCCATTCATCCGAGATGTCTGGTCGTGGTTTCTTTCTTCCCATTCATCGAGAGATGTCTGGTCGTGGTTTCTTTCTTCCCATTCATCCGTTGATGTCTGGTCGTGGTTTCTTTTTCCATTCATCGAGAGATGTCTGGTCGTGTTTTCTTTCTTCCCATTCATCCGAGATGTCTGGTCGTGGTTTCTTTCTTCCCATTCATCGAGAGATGTCTGGTCGTGGTTTCTTTCTTCCCATTCATCGAGAGATGTCTGGTCGTGGTTTCTTTCTTCCCATTCATCGAGAGATGTCTGGTCGTGGTTTTCTTTCTTCCCATTCATCGAGAGATGTCTGGTCGTGGTTTCTTTCTTCCCATTCATCCGTTGATGTCTGGTCGTGGTTTCTTTCTTCCCATTCATCGAGAGATGTCTGGTCGTGGTTTCTTTCTTCCCATTCATCGAGAGATGTCTGGTCGTGGTTTCTTTCTTCCCATTCATCGAGAGATGTCTGGTCGTGGTTCTTTCTTCCCATTCATCGAGAGATGTCTGGTCGTGGTTTCTTTCTTCCCATTCATCGAGAGATGTCTGGTCGTGTTTTCTTTCTTCCCATTCATCCGAGATGTCTGGTCGTGGTTTCTTTCTTCCCATTCATCGAGAGATGTCTGGTCGTGGTTTCTTTCTTCCCATTCATCGAGATGTCTGGTCGTGGTTTCTTTCTTCCCATTCATCGAGAGATGTCTGGTCGTGGTTTCTTTCTTCCCATTCATCGAGAGATGTCTGGTCGTGGTTTCTTTCTTCCCATTCATCCGTTGATGTCTGGTCGTGGTTTCTTTCTTCCCATTCATCGAGAGATGTCTGGTCGTGGTTTCTTTCTTTCCATTCATCGAGAGATGTCTGGTCGTGGTTTCTTTCTTCCCATTCATCGAGAGATGTCTGGTCGTGGTTTCTTTCTTCCCATTCATCGAGAGATGTCTGGTCGTGGTTTCTTTCTTCCCATTCATCCGAGAGATGTCTGGTCGTGGTTTCTTTCTTCCCATTCATCGAGAGATGTCTGGTCGTGGTTTCTTTCTTCCCATTCATCGTTGATGTCTGGTCGTGGTTTCTTTCTTCCCATTCATCGAGAGATGTCTGGTCGTGGTTTCTTTTTCCCATTCATCGAGAGATGTCTGGTCGTGGTTTCTTTCTTCCCATTCATCGAGAGATGTCTGGTCGTGGTTTCTTTCTTCCCATTCATCGAGAGATGTCTGGTCGTGGTTTCTTTCTTCCCATTCATCCGAGATGTCTGGTCGTGTTGGTTCTTTTCCCATTCATCGAGATGTCTGGTCGTGGTTTCTTTCTTCCCATTCATCGAGAGATGTCTGGTCGTGGTTTCTTTCTTCCCATTCATCGAGAGATGTCTGGTCGTGGTTTCTTTCTTCCATTCATCGAGAGATGTCTGGTCGTGGTTTCTTTCTTCCCATTCATCGTTGATGTCTGGTCGTGGTTCTTTCTTCCCATTCATCGAGAGATGTCTGGTCGTGGTTTCTTTCTTCCCATTCATCGAGAGATGTCTGGTCGTGGTTTCTTTCTTCCCATTCATCGAGAGATGTCTGGTCGTGGTTTCTTTCTTCCCATTCATCGAGAGATGTCTGGTCGTGGTTTCTTTCTTCCCATTCATCCGAGATGTCTGGTCGTGGTTTCTTTCTTCCCATTCATCGAGAGATGTCTGGTCGTGGTTTCTTTCTTCCCATTCATCCGTTGATGTCTGGTCGTGGTTTCTTTCTTCCCATTCATCGAGAGATGTCTGGTCGTGGTTTCTTTTTCCCATTCATCCGAGATGTCTGGTCGTGGTTTCTTTTTCCCATTCATCGAGAGATGTCTGGTCGTGGTTTCTTTCTTCCCATTCATCGAGAGATGTCTGGTCGTGGTTTCTTTCTTCCCATTCATCCGAGAGATGTCTGGTCGTGGTTTCTTTCTTCCCATTCATCGAGAGATGTCTGGTCGTGGTTTCTTTCTTCCCATTCATCGTTGATGTCTGGTCGTGGTTTTTTCTTCCCATTCATCGAGAGATGTCTGGTCGTGGTTTCTTTCTTCCCATTCATCGAGAGATGTCTGGTCGTGGTTTCTTTCTTCCCATTCATCGAGAGATGTCTGGTCGTGGTTTCTTTCTTCCCATTCATCGAGAGATGTCTGGTCGTGGTTTCTTTCTTCCCATTCATCCGAGATGTCTGGTCGTGGTTTCTTTCTTCCCATTCATCGAGAGATGTCTGGTCGTGGTTTCTTTCTTCCCATTCATCCGTTGATGTCTGGTCGTGGTTTCTTTCTTCCCATTCATCGAGAGATGTCTGGTCGTGGTTTCTTTCTTCCCATTCATCCGAGAGATGTCTGGTCGTGGTTTCTTTCTTCCCATTCATCCGTTGATGTCTGGTCGTGGTTTCTTTCTTCCCATTCATCGAGAGATGTCTGGTCGTGGTTCTTTCTTCCCATTCATCGAGAGATGTCTGGTCGTGGTTTCTTTCTTCCCATTCATCCGAGAGATGTCTGGTCGTGGTTTCTTTCTTCCCATTCATCGAGAGATGTCTGGTCGTGGTTTCTTTCTTCCCATTCATCGAGAGATGTCTGGTCGTGGTTTCTTTCTTCCCATTCATCGAGATGTCTGGTCGTGGTTTCTTTCTTCCCATTCATCGAGAGATGTCTGGTCGTGGTTTCTTTCTTCCCATTCATCGAGAGATGTCTGGTCGTGGTTTCTTTCTTCCCATTCATCCGTTGATGTCTGGTCGTGGTTTCTTTCTTCCCATTCATCGAGAGATGTCTGGTCGTGGTTTCTTTCTTCCCATTCATCGAGAGATGTCTGGTCGTGGTTTCTTTCTTCCCATTCATCCGTTGATGTCTGGTCGTGGTTTCTTTCTTCCCATTCATCGAGAGATGTCTGGTCGTGGTTTCTTTCTTCCCATTCATCGAGAGATGTCTGGTCGTGGTTTCTTTCTTCCCATTCATCCGAGAGATGTCTGGTCGTGGTTTCTTTCTTCCCATTCATCGAGAGATGTCTGGTCGTGGTTTCTTTCTTCCCATTCATCGAGAGATGTCTGGTCGTGGTTTCTTTCTTCCCATTCATCCGAGATGTCTGGTCGTGGTTTCTTTCTTCCCATTCATCGAGAGATGTCTGGTCGTGGTTTCTTTCTTCCCATTCATCCGAGATGTCTGGTCGTGGTTTCTTTCTTCCCATTCATCGAGAGATGTCTGGTCGTGGTTTCTTTCTTCCCATTCATCGAGAGATGTCTGGTCGTGGTTTCTTTCTTCCCATTCATCCGAGATGTCTGGTCGTGGTTTCTTTCTTCCCATTCATCGAGAGATGTCTGGTCGTGGTTTCTTTCTTCCCATTCATCCGAGAGATGTCTGGTCGTGGTTTCTTTCTTCCCATTCATCGAGAGATGTCTGGTCGTGGTTTCTTTCTTCCCATTCATCGAGAGATGTCTGGTCGTGGTTTCTTTCTTCCCATTCATCGAGAGATGTCTGGTCGTGGTTTCTTTCTTCCCATTCATCGAGAGATGTCTGGTCGTGGTTTCTTTCTTCCCATTCATCCGTTGATGTCTGGTCGTGGTTTCTTTCTTCCCATTCATCGAGAGATGTCTGGTCGTGGTTTCTTTCTTCCCATTCATCCGAGATGTCTGGTCGTGGTTTCTTTCTTCCCATTCATCCGAGATGTCTGGTCGTGGTTTCTTTCTTCCCATTCATCGAGAGATGTCTGGTCGTGGTTTCTTTTTCCCATTCATCCGTTGATGTCTGGTCGTGGTTTCTTTCTTCCCATTCATCGAGAGATGTCTGGTCGTGGTTTTTTCTTCCCATTCATCCGAGATGTCTGGTCGTGGTTTCTTTCTTCCCATTCATCGAGAGATGTCTGGTCGTGGTTTCTTTCTTCCCATTCATCGAGAGATGTCTGGTCGTGGTTTCTTTCTTCCCATTCATCCGAGATGTCTGGTCGTGGTTTCTTTCTTCCCATTCATCGAGAGATGTCTGGTCGTGGTTTCTTTCTTCCCATTCATCGTTGATGTCTGGTCGTGGTTCTTTCTTCCCATTCATCGAGAGATGTCTGGTCGTGGTTTCTTTCTTCCCATTCATCGAGAGATGTCTGGTCGTGGTTTCTTTCTTCCCATTCATCGAGAGATGTCTGGTCGTGGTTTCTTTCTTCCCATTCATCGTTGATGTCTGGTCGTGGTTTCTTTCTTCCCATTCATCGAGAGATGTCTGGTCGTGGTTTCTTTCTTCCCATTCATCCGAGAGATGTCTGGTCGTGGTTTCTTTCTTCCCATTCATCCGTTGATGTCTGGTCGTGGTTTCTTTCTTCCCATTCATCGAGAGATGTCTGGTCGTGGTTTCTTTCTTCCCATTCATCGAGAGATGTCTGGTCGTGGTTTCTTTCTTCCCATTCATCGAGAGATGTCTGGTCGTGGTTTCTTTCTTCCCATTCATCGAGAGATGTCTGGTCGTGGTTTCTTTCTTCCCATTCATCCGAGAGATGTCTGGTCGTGGTTTCTTTTTTCCATTCATCGAGAGATGTCTGGTCGTGGTTTCTTTCTTCCCATTCATCCGAGATGTCTGGTCGTGGTTTCTTTCTTCCCATTCATCGAGAGATGTCTGGTCGTGGTTTCTTTCTTCCCATTCATCCGTTGATGTCTGGTCGTGGTTTCTTTCTTCCCATTCATCGAGAGATGTCTGGTCGTGGTTTCTTTCTTCCCATTCATCGAGAGATGTCTGGTCGTGGTTTCTTTCTTCCCATTCATCCGAGATGTCTGGTCGTGGTTTCTTTCTTCCCATTCATCCGAGAGATGTCTGGTCGTGGTTTCTTTCTTCCCATTCATCGAGAGATGTCTGGTCGTGGTTTCTTTCTTCCCATTCATCCGAGAGATGTCTGGTCGTGGTTTCTTTCTTCCCATTCATCGAGAGATGTCTGGTCGTGGTTTCTTTCTTCCCATTCATCGAGAGATGTCTGGTCGTGTTTTCTTTCTTCCCATTCATCCGAGATGTCTGGTCGTGGTTTCTTTCTTCCCATTCATCGAGAGATGTCTGGTCGTGGTTTCTTTCTTCCCATTCATCGTTGATGTCTGGTCGTGGTTTCTTTCTTCCCATTCATCGAGAGATGTCTGGTCGTGGTTTCTTTCTTCCCATTCATCGAGAGATGTCTGGTCGTGGTTTCTTTCTTCCCATTCATCCGTTGATGTCTGGTCGTGGTTTCTTTCTTCCCATTCATCGAGAGATGTCTGGTCGTGGTTTCTTTCTTCCCATTCATCGAGATGTCTGGTCGTGGTTTCTTTCTTCCCATTCATCGAGAGATGTCTGGTCGTGGTTTCTTTCTTCCCATTCATCGAGAGATGTCTGGTCGTGTTTTCTTTCTTCCCATTCATCCGAGATGTCTGGTCGTGGTTTCTTTCTTCCCATTCATCGAGAGATGTCTGGTCGTGGTTTCTTTCTTCCCATTCATCCGTTGATGTCTGGTCGTGGTTTCTTTCTTCCCATTCATCGAGAGATGTCTGGTCGTGGTTTCTTTCTTCCCATTCATCGTTGATGTCTGGTCGTGGTTTCTTTCTTCCCATTCATCGAGAGATGTCTGGTCGTGGTTTCTTTCTTCCCATTCATCGAGAGATGTCTGGTCGTGGTTTCTTTCTTCCCATTCATCCGAGAGATGTCTGGTCGTGGTTTCTTTCTTCCCATTCATCGAGAGATGTCTGGTCGTGGTTTCTTTCTTCCCATTCATCGAGAGATGTCTGGTCGTGGTTTCTTTCTTCCCATTCATCGAGAGATGTCTGGTCGTGGTTTCTTTCTTCCCATTCATCGAGAGATGTCTGGTCGTGGTTTCTTTCTTCCCATTCATCCGAGATGTCTGGTCGTGGTTTCTTTCTTCCCATTCATCGAGAGATGTCTGGTCGTGGTTTCTTTCTTCCCATTCATCCGAGAGATGTCTGGTCGTGGTTTCTTTTTTCCCATTCATCGAGAGATGTCTGGTCGTGGTTTCTTTCTTCCCATTCATCCGAGATGTCTGGTCGTGGTTTCTTTCTTCCCATTCATCGAGAGATGTCTGGTCGTGGTTTCTTTCTTCCCATTCATCCGTTGATGTCTGGTCGTGGTTTCTTTCTTCCCATTCATCGAGAGATGTCTGGTCGTGGTTTCTTTCTTCCCATTCATCGAGAGATGTCTGGTCGTGGTTTCTTCTTCCCATTCATCGTTGATGTCTGGTCGTGGTTTCTTTCTTCCATTCATCGAGAGATGTCTGGTCGTGGTTCTTTCTTCCCATTCATCGAGAGATGTCTGGTCGTGGTTTCTTTCTTCCCATTCATCCGAGAGATGTCTGGTCGTGGTTTCTTTCTTCCCATTCATCAGAGATGTCTGGTCGTGGTTTCTTTCTTCCCATTCATCGAGAGATGTCTGGTCGTGGTTTCTTTCTTCCCATTCATCGAGATGTCTGGTCGTGGTTTCTTTCTTCCCATTCATCGAGAGATGTCTGGTCGTGGTTTCTTTCTTCCCATTCATCGAGAGATGTCTGGTCGTGGTTTCTTTCTTCCCATTCATCCGTTGATGTCTGGTCGTGGTTTCTTTCTTCCCATTCATCGAGAGATGTCTGGTCGTGGTTTCTTTCTTCCCATTCATCCGTTGATGTCTGGTCGTGGTTTCTTTCTTCCCATTCATCGAGAGATGTCTGGTCGTGGTTTCTTTCTTCCCATTCATCGAGAGATGTCTGGTCGTGGTTTCTTTCTTCCCATTCATCGAGAGATGTCTGGTCGTGGTTTCTTTCTTCCCATTCATCGAGAGATGTCTGGTCGTGTTTTCTTTCTTCCCATTCATCCGAGATGTCTGGTCGTGGTTTCTTTCTTCCCATTCATCGAGAGATGTCTGGTCGTGGTTTCTTTCTTCCCATTCATCCGAGATGTCTGGTCGTGGTTTCTTTCTTCCCATTCATCGAGAGATGTCTGGTCGTGGTTTCTTTCTTCCCATTCATCGAGAGATGTCTGGTCGTGGTTTCTTTCTTCCCATTCATCGTTGATGTCTGGTCGTGGTTTCTTTCTTCCCATTCATCGAGAGATGTCTGGTCGTGGTTTCTTTCTTCCCATTCATCCGTTGATGTCTGGTCGTGGTTTCTTTCTTCCCATTCATCGAGAGATGTCTGGTCGTGGTTTCTTTCTTCCCATTCATCGAGAGATGTCTGGTCGTGGTTTCTTTCTTCCCATTCATCGAGATGTCTGGTCGTGGTTTCTTTCTTCCCATTCATCGAGAGATGTCTGGTCGTGGTTTCTTTCTTCCCATTCATCGTTGATGTCTGGTCGTGGTTTCTTTCTTCCCATTCATCGAGAGATGTCTGGTCGTGGTTTCTTTCTTCCCATTCATCCGTTGATGTCTGGTCGTGGTTTCTTTCTTCCCATTCATCGAGAGATGTCTGGTCGTGGTTTCTTTCTTCCCATTCATCGTTGATGTCTGGTCGTGGTTTCTTTCTTCCCATTCATCGAGAGATGTCTGGTCGTGGTTTCTTTCTTCCCATTCATCCGAGAGATGTCTGGTCGTGGTTTCTTTCTTCCCATTCATCCGTTGATGTCTGGTCGTGGTTTCTTTCTTCCCATTCATCGAGAGATGTCTGGTCGTGGTTTCTTTCTTCCCATTCATCGAGAGATGTCTGGTCGTGGTTTCTTTCTTCCCATTCATCCGTTGATGTCTGGTCGTGGTTTCTTTCTTCCCATTCATCGAGAGATGTCTGGTCGTGGTTTCTTTCTTCCCATTCATCCGTTGATGTCTGGTCGTGGTTTCTTTCTTCCCATTCATCGAGAGATGTCTGGTCGTGGTTTCTTTCTTCCCATTCATCGAGAGATGTCTGGTCGTGGTTTCTTTCTTCCCATTCATCGAGAGATGTCTGGTCGTGGTTTCTTTCTTCCCATTCATCCGTTGATGTCTGGTCGTGGTTTCTTTCTTCCCATTCATCGAGAGATGTCTGGTCGTGGTTTCTTTCTTCCCATTCATCGAGAGATGTCTGGTCGTGGTTTCTTTCTTCCCATTCATCCGTTGATGTCTGGTCGTGGTTTCTTTCTTCCCATTCATCGAGAGATGTCTGGTCGTGGTTTCTTTCTTCCCATTCATCGAGAGATGTCTGGTCGTGGTTTCTTTCTTCCCATTCATCCGAGAGATGTCTGGTCGTGGTTTCTTTCTTCCCATTCATCGAGAGATGTCTGGTCGTGGTTTCTTTCTTCCCATTCATCGAGAGATGTCTGGTCGTGGTTTCTTTCTTCCCATTCATCCGAGATGTCTGGTCGTGGTTTCTTTCTTCCCATTCATCGAGATGTCTGGTCGTGGTTTCTTTCTTCCCATTCATCCGTTGATGTCTGGTCGTGGTTTCTTTCTTCCCATTCATCGAGAGATGTCTGGTCGTGGTTTCTTTCTTCCCATTCATCGAGAGATGTCTGGTCGTGGTTTCTTTCTTTCCCATTCATCCGTTGATGTCTGGTCGTGGTTTCTTTCTTCCCATTCATCGAGAGATGTCTGGTCGTGGTTTCTTTTTCCCATTCATCCGTTGATGTCTGGTCGTGGTTTCTTTCTTCCCATTCATCGAGAGATGTCTGGTCGTGGTTTCTTTCTTCCCATTCATCGAGAGATGTCTGGTCGTGGTTTCTTTCTTCCCATTCATCGAGAGATGTCTGGTCGTGGTTTCTTTCTTCCCATTCATCGAGAGATGTCTGGTCGTGGTTTCTTTCTTCCCATTCATCCGAGATGTCTGGTCGTGGTTTCTTTCTTCCCATTCATCGAGAGATGTCTGGTCGTGGTTTCTTTCTTCCCATTCATCGTTGATGTCTGGTCGTGGTTTCTTTCTTCCCATTCATCGAGAGATGTCTGGTCGTGGTTTCTTTCTTCCCATTCATCGAGAGATGTCTGGTCGTGGTTTCTTTCTTCCCATTCATCCGTTGATGTCTGGTCGTGGTTTCTTTCTTCCCATTCATCGAGAGATGTCTGGTCGTGGTTTCTTTCTTCCCATTCATCCGTTGATGTCTGGTCGTGGTTTCTTTCTTCCCATTCATCGAGAGATGTCTGGTCGTGGTTTCTTTCTTCCCATTCATCGAGAGATGTCTGGTCGTGGTTTCTTTCTTCCCATTCATCCGTTGATGTCTGGTCGTGGTTTCTTTCTTCCCATTCATCGAGAGATGTCTGGTCGTGGTTTCTTTCTTCCCATTCATCCGTTGATGTCTGGTCGTGGTTTCTTTCTTCCCATTCATCGAGAGATGTCTGGTCGTGGTTTCTTTCTTCCCATTCATCCGTTGATGTCTGGTCGTGGTTTCTTTCTTCCCATTCATCGAGAGATGTCTGGTCGTGGTTTCTTTCTTCCCATTCATCCGAGATGATGTCTGGTCGTGGTTTCTTTCTTCCCATTCATCGAGAGATGTCTGGTCGTGGTTTCTTTCTTCCCATTCATCGAGAGATGTCTGGTCGTGGTTTCTTTCTTCCCATTCATCGTTGATGTCTGGTCGTGGTTTCTTTCTTCCCATTCATCGAGAGATGTCTGGTCGTGGTTTCTTTCTTCCCATTCATCGAGAGATGTCTGGTCGTGGTTTCTTTCTTCCCATTCATCGAGAGATGTCTGGTCGTGGTTTCTTTCTTCCCATTCATCGTTGATGTCTGGTCGTGGTTTCTTTCTTCCCATTCATCGAGAGATGTCTGGTCGTGGTTTCTTTCTTCCCATTCATCCGTTGATGTCTGGTCGTGGTTTCTTTTTCCCATTCATCGAGAGATGTCTGGTCGTGGTTTCTTTCTTCCCATTCATCGAGAGATGTCTGGTCGTGGTTTCTTTCTTCCCATTCATCGAGAGATGTCTGGTCGTGGTTTCTTTCTTCCCATTCATCCGTTGATGTCTGGTCGTGGTTTCTTTCTTCCCATTCATCGAGAGATGTCTGGTCGTGGTTTCTTTCTTCCCATTCATCGAGATGATGTCTGGTCGTGGTTTCTTTCTTCCCATTCATCGAGAGATGTCTGGTCGTGGTTTCTTTCTTCCCATTCATCCGAGATGTCTGGTCGTGGTTTCTTTCTTCCCATTCATCGAGAGATGTCTGGTCGTGGTTTCTTTCTTCCCATTCATCCGAGATGTCTGGTCGTGGTTTCTTTCTTCCCATTCATCGAGAGATGTCTGGTCGTGGTTTCTTTCTTCCCATTCATCGAGAGATGTCTGGTCGTGGTTTCTTTCTTCCCATTCATCCGTTGATGTCTGGTCGTGGTTTCTTTCTTCCCATTCATCGAGAGATGTCTGGTCGTGGTTTCTTTCTTCCCATTCATCCGAGATGTCTGGTCGTGGTTTCTTTCTTCCCATTCATCCGAGAGATGTCTGGTCGTGGTTTCTTTCTTCCCATTCATCGAGAGATGTCTGGTCGTGGTTTCTTTCTTCCCATTCATCGTTGATGTCTGGTCGTGGTTTCTTTCTTCCCATTCATCGAGATGTCTGGTCGTGGTTTCTTTCTTCCCATTCATCCGTTGATGTCTGGTCGTGGTTTCTTTCTTCCCATTCATCGAGAGATGTCTGGTCGTGGTTTCTTTCTTCCCATTCATCCGTTGATGTCTGGTCGTGGTTTCTTTCTTCCCATTCATCGAGAGATGTCTGGTCGTGGTTTCTTTCTTCCCATTCATCCGTTGATGTCTGGTCGTGGTTTCTTTCTTCCCATTCATCGAGAGATGTCTGGTCGTGGTTTCTTTCTTCCCATTCATCGAGAGATGTCTGGTCGTGGTTTCTTTCTTCCCATTCATCCGTTGATGTCTGGTCGTGGTTTCTTTCTTCCCATTCATCCGAGAGATGTCTGGTCGTGGTTTCTTTCTTCCCATTCATCGAGAGATGTCTGGTCGTGGTTTCTTTCTTCCCATTCATCGAGAGATGTCTGGTCGTGGTTTCTTTCTTCCCATTCATCCGTTGATGTCTGGTCGTGGTTTCTTTCTTCCCATTCATCGAGAGATGTCTGGTCGTGGTTTCTTTCTTCCCATTCATCCGTTGATGTCTGGTCGTGGTTTCTTTCTTCCCATTCATCGAGAGATGTCTGGTCGTGGTTTCTTTCTTTCCCATTCATCCGTTGATGTCTGGTCGTGGTTTCTTTCTTCCCATTCATCGAGAGATGTCTGGTCGTGGTTTCTTTCTTCCCATTCATCCGTTGATGTCTGGTCGTGGTTTCTTTCTTCCCATTCATCGAGAGATGTCTGGTCGTGGTTTCTTTCTTCCCATTCATCGAGAGATGTCTGGTCGTGGTTTCTTTCTTCCCATTCATCCGTTGATGTCTGGTCGTGGTTTCTTTCTTCCCATTCATCGAGAGATGTCTGGTCGTGGTTTCTTTCTTCCCATTCATCGAGAGATGTCTGGTCGTGGTTTCTTTCTTCCCATTCATCGAGAGATGTCTGGTCGTGGTTTCTTTCTTCCCATTCATCGAGAGATGTCTGGTCGTGGTTTCTTTCTTCCCATTCATCGAGAGATGTCTGGTCGTGGTTTCTTTCTTCCCATTCATCGAGATGTCTGGTCGTGGTTTCTTTCTTCCCATTCATCGAGAGATGTCTGGTCGTGGTTTCTTTCTTCCCATTCATCCGTTGATGTCTGGTCGTGGTTTCTTTCTTCCCATTCATCGAGAGATGTCTGGTCGTGGTTTCTTTCTTCCCATTCATCGAGAGATGTCTGGTCGTGGTTTCTTTCTTCCCATTCATCGTTGATGTCTGGTCGTGGTTTCTTTCTTCCCATTCATCGAGAGATGTCTGGTCGTGGTTTCTTTCTTCCATTCATTCATCTGGTCGAGAGATGTCTGGTCGTGGTTTCTTTCTTCCCATTCATCGAGAGATGTCTGGTCGTGGTTTCTTTCTTCCCATTCATCGAGAGATGTCTGGTCGTGGTTTCTTTCTTCCCATTCATCGAGAGATGTCTGGTCGTGGTTTTTTTCCCATTCATCCGTTGATGTCTGGTCGTGGTTTCTTTCTTCCCATTCATCGAGAGATGTCTGGTCGTGGTTTCTTTCTTCCCATTCATCGAGAGATGTCTGGTCGTGGTTTCTTTCTTCCCATTCATTGTGATGTCTGGTCGTGGTTTCTTTCCCATTCATCGAGAGATGTCTGGTCGTGGTTTCTTTCTTCCCATTCATCCGTTGATGTCTGGTCGTGGTTTCTTTCTTCCCATTCATCGAGAGATGTCTGGTCGTGGTTTCTTTCTTCCCATTCATCGTTGATGTCTGGTCGTGGTTTCTTTCTTCCCATTCATCGAGAGATGTCTGGTCGTGGTTTCTTTCTTCCCATTCATCCGTTGATGTCTGGTCGTGGTTTCTTTCTTCCCATTCATCGAGAGATGTCTGGTCGTGGTTTCTTTCTTCCCATTCATCGAGAGATGTCTGGTCGTGGTTTCTTTCTTCCCATTCATCGAGAGATGTCTGGTCGTGGTTTCTTTCTTCCCATTCATCGAGAGATGTCTGGTCGTGGTTTCTTTCTTCCCATTCATCGAGAGATGTCTGGTCGTGGTTTCTTTCTTCCCATTCATCGAGAGATGTCTGGTCGTGGTTTCTTTCTTCCCATTCATCGAGAGATGTCTGGTCGTGGTTTCTTTCTTCCCATTCATCGAGAGATGTCTGGTCGTGGTTTCTTTCTTCCCATTCATCCGAGATGTCTGGTCGTGGTTTCTTTCTTCCCATTCATCGAGAGATGTCTGGTCGTGGTTCTTTCTTCCCATTCATCGAGAGATGTCTGGTCGTGGTTTCTTTCTTCCCATTCATCCGTTGATGTCTGGTCGTGGTTTCTTTCTTCCCATTCATCGAGAGATGTCTGGTCGTGGTTTCTTTCTTCCCATTCATCCGAGAGATGTCTGGTCGTGGTTTCTTTCTTCCCATTCATCCGTTGTCTGGTCGTGGTTTCTTTCTTCCCATTCATCCGAGATGTCTGGTCGTGGTTTCTTTCTTCCCATTCATCGAGAGATGTCTGGTCGTGGTTTCTTTCTTCCCATTCATCGAGAGATGTCTGGTCGTGGTTTCTTTCTTCCCATTCATCGAGAGATGTCTGGTCGTGGTTTCTTTCTTCCCATTCATCGAGAGATGTCTGGTCGTGTTTTCTTTCTTCCCATTCATCCGAGATGTCTGGTCGTGGTTTCTTTCTTCCCATTCATCGAGAGATGTCTGGTCGTGGTTTCTTTCTTCCCATTCATCGTTGATGTCTGGTCGTGGTTTCTTTCTTCCCATTCATCGAGAGATGTCTGGTCGTGGTTTCTTTCTTCCCATTCATCGAGAGATGTCTGGTCGTGGTTTCTTTCTTCCCATTCATCGTTGATGTCTGGTCGTGGTTTCTTTCTTCCCATTCATCGAGAGATGTCTGGTCGTGGTTTCTTTCTTCCCATTCATCCGTTGATGTCTGGTCGTGGTTTCTTTCTTCCCATTCATCGAGAGATGTCTGGTCGTGGTTTCTTTCTTCCCATTCATCGAGAGATGTCTGGTCGTGGTTTCTTTCTTCCCATTCATCGAGAGATGTCTGGTCGTGGTTTCTTTCTTCCCATTCATCCGAGATGTCTGGTCGTGGTTTCTTTCTTCCCATTCATCGAGAGATGTCTGGTCGTGGTTTCTTTCTTCCCATTCATCCGTTGATGTCTGGTCGTGGTTTCTTTCTTCCCATTCATCGAGAGATGTCTGGTCGTGGTTTCTTTCTTCCCATTCATCGTTGATGTCTGGTCGTGGTTTCTTTCTTCCCATTCATCGAGAGATGTCTGGTCGTGGTTTCTTTCTTCCCATTCATCGTTGATGTCTGGTCGTGGTTTCTTTCTTCCCATTCATCGAGAGATGTCTGGTCGTGGTTTCTTTCTTCCCATTCATCCGTTGATGTCTGGTCGTGGTTTCTTTCTTCCCATTCATCGAGAGATGTCTGGTCGTGGTTTCTTTCTTCCCATTCATCGTTGATGTCTGGTCGTGGTTTCTTTCTTCCCATTCATCGAGAGATGTCTGGTCGTGGTTTCTTTCTTCCCATTCATCGAGAGATGTCTGGTCGTGGTTTCTTTCTTCCCATTCATCCGTTGATGTCTGGTCGTGGTTTCTTTCTTCCCATTCATCGAGAGATGTCTGGTCGTGGTTTCTTTCTTCCCATTCATCAGTTGATGTCTGGTCGTGGTTTCTTTCTTCCCATTCATCCGAGATGTCTGGTCGTGGTTTCTTTCTTCCCATTCATCGAGAGATGTCTGGTCGTGGTTTCTTTCTTCCCATTCATCCGTTGATGTCTGGTCGTGGTTTCTTTCTTCCCATTCATCGAGAGATGTCTGGTCGTGGTTTCTTTCTTCCCATTCATCCGAGATGTCTGGTCGTGGTTTCTTTCTTCCCATTCATCGAGAGATGTCTGGTCGTGGTTTCTTTCTTCCCATTCATCCGAGATGTCTGGTCGTGGTTTCTTTCTTCCCATTCATCGAGAGATGTCTGGTCGTGGTTTCTTTCTTCCCATTCATCGTTGATGTCTGGTCGTGGTTTCTTTCTTCCCATTCATCGAGAGATGTCTGGTCGTGGTTTCTTTCTTCCCATTCATCGAGAGATGTCTGGTCGTGGTTTCTTTCTTCCCATTCATCCGTTGATGTCTGGTCGTGGTTTCTTTCTTCCCATTCATCGAGAGATGTCTGGTCGTGGTTTCTTTCTTCCCATTCATCGAGAGATGTCTGGTCGTGGTTTCTTTCTTCCCATTCATCGAGAGATGTCTGGTCGTGGTTTCTTTCTTCCCATTCATCCGAGATGTCTGGTCGTGGTTTCTTTCTTCCCATTCATCGAGAGATGTCTGGTCGTGGTTTCTTTCTTCCCATTCATCCGAGATTATGTCTGGTCGTGGTTTCTTTCTTCCCATTCATCGAGAGATGTCTGGTCGTGGTTTCTTTCTTCCCATTCATCGTTGATGTCTGGTCGTGGTTTCTTTCTTCCCATTCATCGAGAGATGTCTGGTCGTGGTTTCTTTCTTCCCATTCATCCGTTGATGTCTGGTCGTGGTTTCTTTCTTCCCATTCATCGAGAGATGTCTGGTCGTGGTTTCTTTCTTCCCATTCATCGAGAGATGTCTGGTCGTGGTTTCTTTCTTCCCATTCATCCGAGATGTCTGGTCGTGGTTTCTTTCTTCCCATTCATCGAGAGATGTCTGGTCGTGGTTTCTTTCTTCCCATTCATCGAGAGATGTCTGGTCGTGGTTTCTTTCTTCCCATTCATCGAGAGATGTCTGGTCGTGGTTTCTTTCTTCCCATTCATCGAGAGATGTCTGGTCGTGGTTTCTTTCTTCCCATTCATCGAGAGATGTCTGGTCGTGGTTTCTTTCTTCCCATTCATCCGAGATGTCTGGTCGTGGTTTCTTTCTTCCCATTCATCGAGAGATGTCTGGTCGTGGTTTCTTTCTTCCCATTCATCGAGATGTCTGGTCGTGGTTTCTTTCTTCCCATTCATCGAGAGATGTCTGGTCGTGGTTTCTTTCTTCCCATTCATCGAGAGATGTCTGGTCGTGGTTTCTTTCTTCCCATTCATCCGTTGATGTCTGGTCGTGGTTTCTTTCTTCCCATTCATCGAGAGATGTCTGGTCGTGGTTTCTTTCTTCCCATTCATCCGTTGATGTCTGGTCGTGGTTTCTTTCTTCCCATTCATCGAGAGATGTCTGGTCGTGGTTTCTTTCTTCCCATTCATCGAGAGATGTCTGGTCGTGGTTTCTTTCTTCCCATTCATCGAGAGATGTCTGGTCGTGGTTTCTTTCTTCCCATTCATCCGTTGATGTCTGGTCGTGGTTTCTTTCTTCCCATTCATCGAGAGATGTCTGGTCGTGGTTTCTTTCTTCCCATTCATCGAGAGATGTCTGGTCGTGGTTTCTTTCTTCCCATTCATCCGAGATGTCTGGTCGTGGTTTCTTTCTTCCCATTCATCGAGAGATGTCTGGTCGTGGTTTCTTTCTTCCCATTCATCGAGAGATGTCTGGTCGTGGTTTCTTTCTTCCCATTCATCGAGAGATGTCTGGTCGTGGTTTCTTTCTTCCCATTCATCGAGAGATGTCTGGTCGTGGTTTCTTTCTTCCCATTCATCGAGAGATGTCTGGTCGTGGTTTCTTTCTTCCCATTCATCCGTTGATGTCTGGTCGTGGTTTCTTTCTTCCCATTCATCGAGAGATGTCTGGTCGTGGTTTCTTTCTTCCCATTCATCGAGAGATGTCTGGTCGTGGTTTCTTTCTTCCCATTCATCCGTTGATGTCTGGTCGTGGTTTCTTTCTTCCCATTCATCGAGAGATGTCTGGTCGTGGTTTCTTTCTTCCCATTCATCGAGAGATGTCTGGTCGTGGTTTCTTTCTTCCCATTCATCCGAGAGATGTCTGGTCGTGGTTTCTTTCTTCCCATTCATCGAGAGATGTCTGGTCGTGGTTTCTTTCTTCCCATTCATCGAGAGATGTCTGGTCGTGGTTTCTTTCTTCCCATTCATCCGAGATGTCTGGTCGTGGTTTCTTTCTTCCCATTCATCGAGAGATGTCTGGTCGTGGTTTCTTTCTTCCCATTCATCGAGAGATGTCTGGTCGTGGTTTCTTTCTTCCCATTCATCCGTTGATGTCTGGTCGTGGTTTCTTTCTTCCCATTCATCGAGAGATGTCTGGTCGTGGTTTCTTTCTTCCCATTCATCGAGAGATGTCTGGTCGTGGTTTCTTTCTTCCCATTCATCGAGTGATGTCTGGTCGTGGTTTCTTTCTTCCCATTCATCGAGAGATGTCTGGTCGTGGTTTCTTTCTTCCCATTCATCGAGAGATGTCTGGTCGTGGTTTCTTTCTTCCCATTCATCGAGAGATGTCTGGTCGTGGTTTCTTTCTTCCCATTCATCGAGAGATGTCTGGTCGTGGTTTCTTTCTTCCCATTCATCGAGAGATGTCTGGTCGTGGTTTCTTTCTTCCCATTCATCCGAGATGTCTGGTCGTGGTTTCTTTCTTCCCATTCATCGAGAGATGTCTGGTCGTGGTTTCTTTCTTCCCATTCATCCGTTGATGTCTGGTCGTGGTTTCTTTCTTCCCATTCATCGAGAGATGTCTGGTCGTGGTTTCTTTCTTCCCATTCATCGAGAGATGTCTGGTCGTGGTTTCTTTCTTCCCATTCATCCGTTGATGTCTGGTCGTGGTTTCTTTCTTCCCATTCATCGAGAGATGTCTGGTCGTGGTTTCTTTCTTCCCATTCATCCGTTGATGTCTGGTCGTGGTTTCTTTCTTCCCATTCATCGAGAGATGTCTGGTCGTGGTTTCTTTCTTCCCATTCATCGAGAGATGTCTGGTCGTGGTTTCTTTCTTCCCATTCATCGAGAGATGTCTGGTCGTGGTTTCTTTCTTCCCATTCATCGAGAGATGTCTGGTCGTGGTTTCTTTCTTCCCATTCATCCGTTGATGTCTGGTCGTGGTTTCTTTCTTCCCATTCATCGAGAGATGTCTGGTCGTGGTTTCTTTTTCCCATTCATCGAGAGATGTCTGGTCGTGGTTTCTTTCTTCCCATTCATCGTTGATGTCTGGTCGTGGTTTCTTTCTTCCCATTCATCGAGAGATGTCTGGTCGTGGTTTCTTTCTTCCCATTCATCCGTTGATGTCTGGTCGTGGTTTCTTTCTTCCCATTCATCGAGAGATGTCTGGTCGTGGTTTCTTTCTTCCCATTCATCGTTGATCTGTCTGGTCGTGGTTTCTTTCTTCCCATTCATCGAGAGATGTCTGGTCGTGGTTTCTTTCTTCCCATTCATCCGTTGATGTCTGGTCGTGGTTTCTTTCTTCCCATTCATCGAGAGATGTCTGGTCGTGGTTTCTTTCTTCCCATTCATCGAGAGATGTCTGGTCGTGGTTTCTTTCTTCCCATTCATCGAGAGATGTCTGGTCGTGGTTTCTTTCTTCCCATTCATCGAGAGATGTCTGGTCGTGGTTTCTTTCTTCCCATTCATCGTTGATGTCTGGTCGTGGTTTCTTTCTTCCCATTCATCGAGAGATGTCTGGTCGTGGTTTCTTTCTTCCCATTCATCGAGAGATGTCTGGTCGTGGTTTCTTTCTTCCCATTCATCGAGAGATGTCTGGTCGTGGTTTCTTTCTTCCCATTCATCGAGATGTCTGGTCGTCGTGGTTTCTTTCTTCCCATTCATCGAGAGATGTCTGGTCGTGGTTTCTTTCTTCCCATTCATCGAGATGTCTGGTCGTGGTTTCTTTCTTCCCATTCATCGAGAGATGTCTGGTCGTGGTTTCTTTCTTCCCATTCATCGAGAGATGTCTGGTCGTGGTTTCTTTCTTCCCATTCATCGTTGATGTCTGGTCGTGGTTTCTTTCTTCCCATTCATCGAGAGATGTCTGGTCGTGGTTTCTTTCTTCCCATTCATCCGAGAGATGTCTGGTCGTGGTTTCTTTCTTCCCATTCATCCGAGATGTCTGGTCGTGGTTCTTTCTTCCCATTCATCGAGAGATGTCTGGTCGTGGTTTCTTTCTTCCCATTCATCGAGAGATGTCTGGTCGTGGTTTCTTTCTTCCCATTCATCGAGAGATGTCTGGTCGTGGTTTCTTTCTTCCCATTCATCGAGAGATGTCTGGTCGTGGTTTCTTTCTTCCCATTCATCGAGAGATGTCTGGTCGTGGTTTCTTTCTTCCCATTCATCCGAGATGTCTGGTCGTGGTTTCTTTCTTCCCATTCATCGAGAGATGTCTGGTCGTGGTTTCTTTCTTCCCATTCATCGTTGATGTCTGGTCGTGGTTTCTTTCTTCCCATTCATCGAGAGATGTCTGGTCGTGGTTTCTTTCTTCCCATTCATCGAGAGATGTCTGGTCGTGGTTTCTTTCTTCCCATTCATCCGTTGATGTCTGGTCGTGGTTTCTTTCTTCCCATTCATCGAGAGATGTCTGGTCGTGGTTTCTTTCTTCCCATTCATCCGTTGATGTCTGGTCGTGGTTTCTTTCTTCCCATTCATCGAGAGATGTCTGGTCGTGGTTTCTTTCTTCCCATTCATCGAGAGATGTCTGGTCGTGGTTTCTTTCTTCCCATTCATCGAGAGATGTCTGGTCGTGGTTTCTTTCTTCCCATTCATCGAGAGATGTCTGGTCGTGGTTTCTTTCTTCCCATTCATCGTTGAGATGTCTGGTCGTGGTTTCTTTCTTCCCATTCATCGAGAGATGTCTGGTCGTGGTTTCTTTCTTCCCATTCATCGAGAGATGTCTGGTCGTGGTTTCTTTCTTCCCATTCATCGAGAGATGTCTGGTCGTGGTTTCTTTCTTCCCATTCATCGAGAGATGTCTGGTCGTGGTTTCTTTCTTCCCATTCATCCGTTGATGTCTGGTCGTGGTTTCTTTCTTCCCATTCATCGAGAGATGTCTGGTCGTGGTTTCTTTCTTCCCATTCATCCGAGATGTCTGGTCGTGGTTTCTTTCTTCCCATTCATCGAGAGATGTCTGGTCGTGGTTTCTTTCTTCCCATTCATCCGTTGATGTCTGGTCGTGGTTTCTTTCTTCCCATTCATCGAGAGATGTCTGGTCGTGGTTTCTTTCTTCCCATTCATCGAGAGATGTCTGGTCGTGGTTTCTTTCTTCCCATTCATCGAGAGATGTCTGGTCGTGGTTTCTTTCTTCCCATTCATCGAGAGATGTCTGGTCGTGGTTTCTTTCTTCCCATTCATCCGTTGATGTCTGGTCGTGGTTTCTTTCTTCCCATTCATCGAGAGATGTCTGGTCGTGGTTTCTTTCTTCCCATTCATCGAGATGTCTGGTCGTGGTTTCTTTCTTCCCATTCATCCGTTGATGTCTGGTCGTGGTTTCTTTCTTCCCATTCATCGAGAGATGTCTGGTCGTGGTTTCTTTCTTCCCATTCATCCGTTGATGTCTGGTCGTGGTTTCTTTCTTCCCATTCATCGAGAGATGTCTGGTCGTGGTTTCTTTCTTCCCATTCATCCGAGATGTCTGGTCGTGGTTTCTTTCTTCCCATTCATCGAGAGATGTCTGGTCGTGGTTTCTTTCTTCCCATTCATCGTTGATGTCTGGTCGTGGTTTCTTTCTTCCCATTCATCGAGAGATGTCTGGTCGTGGTTTCTTTCTTCCCATTCATCGAGAGATGTCTGGTCGTGGTTTCTTTCTTCCCATTCATCGAGAGATGTCTGGTCGTGGTTTCTTTCTTCCCATTCATCGAGAGATGTCTGGTCGTGGTTTCTTTCTTCCCATTCATCGAGAGATGTCTGGTCGTGGTTTCTTTCTTCCCATTCATCGAGAGATGTCTGGTCGTGGTTTCTTTCTTCCCATTCATCGAGAGATGTCTGGTCGTGGTTTCTTTCTTCCCATTCATCGAGATGTCTGGTCGTGGTTTCTTTCTTCCCATTCATCGAGAGATGTCTGGTCGTGGTTTCTTTCTTCCCATTCATCCGAGAGATGTCTGGTCGTGGTTTCTTTCTTCCCATTCATCGAGAGATGTCTGGTCGTGGTTTCTTTCTTCCCATTCATCGAGAGATGTCTGGTCGTGGTTTCTTTCTTCCCATTCATCGAGTTGATGTCTGGTCGTGGTTTCTTTCTTCCCATTCATCGAGAGATGTCTGGTCGTGGTTTCTTTCTTCCCATTCATCCGTTGATGTCTGGTCGTGGTTTCTTTCTTCCCATTCATCGAGAGATGTCTGGTCGTGGTTTCTTTCTTCCCATTCATCGAGAGATGTCTGGTCGTGGTTTTTCTTCCCATTCATCGAGAGATGTCTGGTCGTGGTTTCTTTCTTCCCATTCATCCGTTGATGTCTGGTCGTGGTTTCTTTCTTCCCATTCATCGAGAGATGTCTGGTCGTGGTTTCTTTCTTCCCATTCATCGAGAGATGTCTGGTCGTGGTTTCTTTCTTCCCATTCATCCGTTGATGTCTGGTCGTGGTTTCTTTCTTCCCATTCATCGAGAGATGTCTGGTCGTGGTTTCTTTCTTCCCATTCATCCGAGATGTCTGGTCGTGGTTTCTTTCTTCCCATTCATCGAGAGATGTCTGGTCGTGGTTTCTTTCTTCCCATTCATCCGAGATGTCTGGTCGTGGTTTCTTTCTTCCCATTCATCGAGAGATGTCTGGTCGTGGTTTCTTTCTTCCCATTCATCCGTTGATGTCTGGTCGTGGTTTCTTTCTTCCCATTCATCGAGAGATGTCTGGTCGTGGTTTCTTTCTTCCCATTCATCGAGAGATGTCTGGTCGTGGTTTCTTTCTTCCCATTCATCGAGAGATGTCTGGTCGTGGTTTCTTTCTTCCCATTCATCGAGAGATGTCTGGTCGTGGTTTCTTTCTTCCCATTCATCGAGAGATGTCTGGTCGTGGTTTCTTTCTTCCCATTCATCCGAGATGTCTGGTCGTGGTTTCTTTCTTCCCATTCATCGAGAGATGTCTGGTCGTGGTTTCTTTCTTCCCATTCATCGAGAGATGTCTGGTCGTGGTTCTTTCTTCCCATTCATCGTTGATGTCTGGTCGTGGTTTCTTTCTTCCCATTCATCGAGAGATGTCTGGTCGTGGTTTCTTTCTTCCCATTCATCGAGAGATGTCTGGTCGTGGTTTCTTTCTTCCCATTCATCCGTTGATGTCTGGTCGTGGTTTCTTTCTTCCATTCATCGAGAGATGTCTGGTCGTGGTTTCTTTCTTCCCATTCATCGAGAGATGTCTGGTCGTGGTTTCTTTTCCCATTCATCCGAGAGATGTCTGGTCGTGGTTTCTTTCTTCCCATTCATCGAGAGATGTCTGGTCGTGGTTTCTTTCTTCCCATTCATCGAGAGATGTCTGGTCGTGGTTTCTTTCTTCCCATTCATCGAGATGTCTGGTCGTGGTTTCTTTCTTCCCATTCATCGAGAGATGTCTGGTCGTGGTTTCTTTCTTCCCATTCATCGTTGATGTCTGGTCGTGGTTTCTTTCTTCCCATTCATCGAGAGATGTCTGGTCGTGGTTTCTTTCTTCCCATTCATCGAGAGATGTCTGGTCGTGGTTTCTTTCTTCCCATTCATCGTTGAGATGTGGTCGTGGTTTCTTTCTTCCCATTCATCGAGAGATGTCTGGTCGTGGTTTCTTTCTTCCCATTCATCGAGAGATGTCTGGTCGTGGTTTCTTTCTTCCCATTCATCGAGAGATGTCTGGTCGTGGTTTCTTTCTTCCCATTCATCGAGAGATGTCTGGTCGTGGTTTCTTTCTTCCCATTCATCGAGAGATGTCTGGTCGTGGTTTCTTTCTTCCCATTCATCGAGAGATGTCTGGTCGTGGTTTCTTTCTTCCCATTCATCGTTGATGTCTGGTCGTGGTTTCTTTCTTCCCATTCATCGAGAGATGTCTGGTCGTGGTTTTCTCTTTCCCATTCATCGAGAGATCTGGTCGTGGTTTCTTTCTTCCCATTCATCGTTGATGTCTGGTCGTGGTTTCTTTCTTCCCATTCATCGAGAGATGTCTGGTCGTGGTTTCTTTCTTCCCATTCATCCGTTGATGTCTGGTCGTGGTTTCTTTCTTCCCATTCATCGAGAGATGTCTGGTCGTGGTTTCTTTCTTCCCATTCATCCGAGATGTCTGGTCGTGGTTTCTTTCTTCCCATTCATCGAGAGATGTCTGGTCGTGGTTTCTTTCTTCCCATTCATCCGTTGATGTCTGGTCGTGGTTTCTTTCTTCCCATTCATCGAGAGATGTCTGGTCGTGGTTTCTTTCTTCCCATTCATCGAGAGATGTCTGGTCGTGGTTTCTTTCTTCCCATTCATCGAGAGATGTCTGGTCGTGGTTTCTTTCTTCCCATTCATCGAGAGATGTCTGGTCGTGGTTTCTTTCTTCCCATTCATCCGTTGATGTCTGGTCGTGGTTCTTTCTTCCCATTCATCGAGAGATGTCTGGTCGTGGTTTCTTTCTTCCCATTCATCGAGAGATGTCTGGTCGTGGTTTCTTTCTTCCCATTCATCCGTTGATGTCTGGTCGTGGTTTCTTTCTTCCCATTCATCGAGAGATGTCTGGTCGTGGTTTCTTTCTTCCCATTCATCGAGTTGATGTCTGGTCGTGGTTTCTTTCTTCCCATTCATCGAGAGATGTCTGGTCGTGGTTTCTTTCTTCCCATTCATCCGGAGATGTCTGGTCGTGGTTTCTTTCTTCCCATTCATCGAGAGATGTCTGGTCGTGGTTTCTTTCTTCCCATTCATCGAGAGATGTCTGGTCGTGGTTTCTTTCTTCCCATTCATCGAGAGATGTCTGGTCGTGGTTTCTTTCTTCCCATTCATCGAGAGATGTCTGGTCGTGGTTTCTTTCTTCCCATTCATCGAGAGATGTCTGGTCGTGGTTTCTTTCTTCCCATTCATCGAGAGATGTCTGGTCGTGGTTTCTTTCTTCCCATTCATCGAGAGATGTCTGGTCGTGGTTTCTTTCTTCCCATTCATCCGTTGATGTCTGGTCGTGGTTTCTTTCTTCCCATTCATCCGAGAGATGTCTGGTCGTGGTTTCTTTCTTCCCATTCATCGAGAGATGTCTGGTCGTGGTTTCTTTCTTCCCATTCATCGAGAGATGTCTGGTCGTGGTTTCTTTCTTCCCATTCATCGTTGATGTCTGGTCGTGGTTTCTTTCTTCCCATTCATCGAGAGATGTCTGGTCGTGTTTTCTTTCTTCCCATTCATCCGAGATGTCTGGTCGTGGTTTCTTTCTTCCCATTCATCGAGAGATGTCTGGTCGTGGTTTCTTTCTTCCCATTCATCCGAGATGTCTGGTCGTGGTTTCTTTCTTCCCATTCATCGAGAGATGTCTGGTCGTGGTTTCTTTCTTCCCATTCATCGAGAGATGTCTGGTCGTGGTTTCTTTCTTCCCATTCATCCGTTGATGTCTGGTCGTGGTTTCTTTCTTCCCATTCATCGAGAGATGTCTGGTCGTGGTTTCTTTCTTCCCATTCATCGAGAGATGTCTGGTCGTGGTTTCTTTCTTCCCATTCATCGTTGATGTCTGGTCGTGGTTTCTTTCTTCCCATTCATCGAGAGATGTCTGGTCGTGGTTTCTTTCTTCCCATTCATCGTTGATGTCTGGTCGTGGTTTCTTTCTTCCCATTCATCGAGAGATGTCTGGTCGTGGTTCTTTCTTTCCCATTCATCGAGAGATGTCTGGTCGTGGTTTCTTTCTTCCCATTCATCGAGAGATGTCTGGTCGTGGTTTCTTTCTTCCCATTCATCGAGAGATGTCTGGTCGTGGTTTCTTTCTTCCCATTCATCGAGAGATGTCTGGTCGTGGTTTCTTTCTTCCCATTCATCGAGAGATGTCTGGTCGTGGTTTCTTTCTTCCCATTCATCGAGAGATGTCTGGTCGTGGTTTCTTTCTTCCCATTCATCGAGATGTCTGGTCGTGGTTGGTTTCTTCTTCCCATTCATCGAGAGATGTCTGGTCGTGGTTTCTTTCTTCCCATTCATCGAGAGATGTCTGGTCGTGGTTTCTTTCTTCCCATTCATCCGTTGATGTCTGGTCGTGGTTTCTTTCTTCCCATTCATCGAGAGATGTCTGGTCGTGGTTTCTTTCTTCCCATTCATCCGTTGATGTCTGGTCGTGGTTTCTTTCTTCCCATTCATCGAGAGATGTCTGGTCGTGGTTTCTTTCTTCCATTCATCGAGAGATGTCTGGTCGTGGTTTCTTTCTTCCCATTCATCGAGAGATGTCTGGTCGTGGTTTCTTTCTTCCCATTCATCGAGAGATGTCTGGTCGTGGTTTCTTTCTTCCCATTCATCGTTGATGTCTGGTCGTGGTTTCTTTCTTCCCATTCATCGAGAGATGTCTGGTCGTGGTTTCTTTCTTCCCATTCATCGAGAGATGTCTGGTCGTGGTTTCTTTCTTCCCATTCATCCGTTGATGTCTGGTCGTGGTTTCTTTCTTCCCATTCATCGAGAGATGTCTGGTCGTGGTTTCTTTCTTCCCATTCATCCGAGATGTCTGGTCGTGGTTCTTTTCTTCCCATTCATCGAGAGATGTCTGGTCGTGGTTTCTTTCTTCCCATTCATCGAGAGATGTCTGGTCGTGGTTTCTTTCTTCCCATTCATCGAGAGATGTCTGGTCGTGGTTTCTTTCTTCCCATTCATCCGTTGATGTCTGGTCGTGGTTTCTTTCTTCCCATTCATCGAGAGATGTCTGGTCGTGGTTTCTTTCTTCCCATTCATCGAGAGATGTCTGGTCGTGGTTTCTTTCTTCCCATTCATCGAGAGATGTCTGGTCGTGGTTTCTTTCTTCCCATTCATCGAGAGATGTCTGGTCGTGGTTTCTTTCTTCCCATTCATCCGTTGATGTCTGGTCGTGGTTTCTTTCTTCCCATTCATCGAGAGATGTCTGGTCGTGGTTTCTTTCTTCCCATTCATCGAGAGATGTCTGGTCGTGGTTTCTTTCTTCCCATTCATCGTTGATGTCTGGTCGTGGTTTCTTTCTTCCCATTCATCGAGAGATGTCTGGTCGTGGTTTCTTTCTTCCCATTCATCCGAGATGTCTGGTCGTGGTTTCTTTTTCCCATTCATCGAGAGATGTCTGGTCGTGGTTTCTTTCTTCCCATTCATCGTTGATGTCTGGTCGTGGTTTCTTTCTTCCCATTCATCGAGAGATGTCTGGTCGTGGTTTCTTTCTTCCCATTCATCGAGAGATGTCTGGTCGTGGTTTCTTTCTTCCCATTCATCAGATGTGATGTCTGGTCGTGGTTTCTTTCTTCCCATTCATCGAGAGATGTCTGGTCGTGGTTTCTTTCTTCCCATTCATCGAGAGATGTCTGGTCGTGGTTTCTTTCTTCCCATTCATCGAGATGTCTGGTCGTGGTTTCTTTCTTCCCATTCATCGAGAGATGTCTGGTCGTGGTTTCTTTCTTCCCATTCATCCGAGATGTCTGGTCGTGGTTTCTTTCTTCCCATTCATCGAGAGATGTCTGGTCGTGGTTTCTTTCTTCCCATTCATCGAGAGATGTCTGGTCGTGGTTTCTTTCTTCCCATTCATCCGTTGATGTCTGGTCGTGGTTTCTTTCTTCCCATTCATCGAGAGATGTCTGGTCGTGGTTTCTTTCTTCCCATTCATCCGTTGATGTCTGGTCGTGGTTTCTTTCTTCCCATTCATCGAGAGATGTCTGGTCGTGGTGTGAATCGGCCCATTCACCCTTTGATGTCTGGCCGTGGTTTCTTTCTTCCCATTCATCGAGAGATGTCTGGTCGTGGTTTCTTTCTTCCCATTCATCGAGAGATGTCTGGTCGTGGTTTCTTTCTTCCCATTCATCCGAGATGTCTGGTCGTGGTTTCTTTCTTCCCATTCATCGTTGATGTCTGGTCGTGGTTTCTTTCTTCCCATTCATCGAGAGATGTCTGGTCGTGGTTTCTTTCTTCCCATTCATCGAGAGATGTCTGGTCGTGGTTTCTTTCTTCCCATTCATCGAGAGATGTCTGGTCGTGGTTTCTTTCTTCCCATTCATCGAGAGATGTCTGGTCGTGGTTTCTTTCTTCCCATTCATCGTTGATGTCTGGTCGTGGTTTTTTCTTCCCATTCATCGAGAGATGTCTGGTCGTGGTTTCTTTCTTCCCATTCATCCGTGATGTCTGGTCGTGGTTCTTTCTTCCATTCATCGAGAGATGTCTGGTCGTGGTTTCTTTCTTCCCATTCATCGAGAGATGTCTGGTCGTGGTTTCTTTCTTCCCATTCATCCGAGAGATGTCTGGTCGTGGTTTCTTTCTTCCCATTCATCGAGAGATGTCTGGTCGTGGTTTCTTTCTTCCCATTCATCGTTGATGTCTGGTCGTGGTTTCTTTCTTCCCATTCATCGAGAGATGTCTGGTCGTGGTTTCTTTCTTCCCATTCATCGAGAGATGTCTGGTCGTGGTTTCTTTCTTCCCATTCATCCGTTGATGTCTGGTCGTGGTTTCTTTCTTCCCATTCATCGAGATGTCTGGTCGTGGTTTCTTTCTTCCCATTCATCGAGAGATGTCTGGTCGTGGTTTCTTTCTTCCCATTCATCGAGAGATGTCTGGTCGTGGTTTCTTTCTTCCCATTCATCGTTGATGTCTGGTCGTGGTTTCTTTCTTCCCATTCATCGAGAGATGTCTGGTCGTGGTTTCTTTCTTCCCATTCATCCGTTGATGTCTGGTCGTGGTTTCTTTCTTCCCATTCATCGAGAGATGTCTGGTCGTGGTTTCTTTCTTCCCATTCATCGAGAGATGTCTGGTCGTGGTTTCTTTCTTCCCATTCATCGAGAGATGTCTGGTCGTGGTTTCTTTCTTCCCATTCATCGAGAGATGTCTGGTCGTGGTTTCTTTCTTCCCATTCATCGAGAGATGTCTGGTCGTGGTTTCTTTCTTCCCATTCATCCGAGAGATGTCTGGTCGTGGTTTCTTTCTTCCCATTCATCGAGAGATGTCTGGTCGTGGTTTCTTTCTTCCCATTCATCGAGAGATGTCTGGTCGTGGTTTCTTTCTTCCCATTCATCCGAGATGTCTGGTCGTGGTTTCTTTCTTCCCATTCATCGAGAGATGTCTGGTCGTGGTTTCTTTCTTCCCATTCATCCGAGATGTCTGGTCGTGGTTTTTTCTTCCCATTCATCGAGAGATGTCTGGTCGTGGTTTCTTTCTTCCCATTCATCGAGAGATGTCTGGTCGTGGTTTCTTTCTTCCCATTCATCCGTTGATGTCTGGTCGTGGTTTCTTTCTTCCCATTCATCGAGAGATGTCTGGTCGTGGTTTCTTTCTTCCCATTCATCCGAGATGTCTGGTCGTGGTTTCTTTCTTCCCATTCATCGAGAGATGTCTGGTCGTGGTTTCTTTCTTCTCCCATTCATCCGAGATGTCTGGTCGTGGTTTCTTTCTTCCCATTCATCGAGATGTCTGGTCGTGGTTTCTTTTCCCATTCATCCGAGAGATGTCTGGTCGTGGTTTCTTTCTTCCCATTCATCGTGATGTCTGGTCGTGGTTTCTTTCTTCCCATTCATCGAGAGATGTCTGGTCGTGGTTTCTTTCTTCCCATTCATCGAGAGATGTCTGGTCGTGGTTCTTTCTTCCCATTCATCGTTGATGTCTGGTCGTGGTTTCTTTCTTCCCATTCATCGAGAGATGTCTGGTCGTGGTTTCTTTCTTCCCATTCATCGTTGATGTCTGGTCGTGGTTCTTTTTTCCATTCATCGAGAGATGTCTGGTCGTGGTTTCTTTCTTCCCATTCATCCGAGATGTCTGGTCGTGGTTTCTTTCTTCCCATTCATCGAGAGATGTCTGGTCGTGGTTTCTTTCTTCCCATTCATCCGTTGATGTCTGGTCGTGGTTTCTTTCTTCCCATTCATCGAGAGATGTCTGGTCGTGGTTTCTTTCTTCCCATTCATCGAGAGATGTCTGGTCGTGGTTTCTTTCTTCCCATTCATCCGAGAGATGTCTGGTCGTGGTTTCTTTCTTCCCATTCATCGAGAGATGTCTGGTCGTGGTTTCTTTCTTCCCATTCATCGTTGATGTCTGGTCGTGGTTTCTTTCTTCCCATTCATCGAGAGATGTCTGGTCGTGGTTTCTTTCTTCCATTCATCGAGAGATGTCTGGTCGTGGTTTCTTTCTTCCCATTCATCCGTTGATGTCTGGTCGTGGTTTCTTCTTCCCATTCATCGAGAGATGTCTGGTCGTGGTTTCTTTCTTCCCATTCATCGTTGATGTCTGGTCGTGGTTTCTTTCTTCCCATTCATCGAGAGATGTCTGGTCGTGTTTCTTTCTTCCCATTCATCGAGAGATGTCTGGTCGTGGTTTCTTTCTTCCCATTCATCGAGAGATGTCTGGTCGTGGGTTCTTTCTTCCCATTCATCCGTTGATGTCTGGTCGTGGTTTCTTTCTTCCCATTCATCGAGAGATGTCTGGTCGTGGTTTCTTTCTTCCCATTCATCGAGAGATGTCTGGTCGTGGTTTCTTTCTTCCCATTCATCGAGAGATGTCTGGTCGTGGTTTCTTTCTTCCCATTCATCGAGAGATGTCTGGTCGTGGTTTCTTTCTTCCCATTCATCCGAGAGATGTCTGGTCGTGGTTTCTTTCTTCCCATTCATCCGAGAGATGTCTGGTCGTGGTTTCTTTCTTCCCATTCATCGAGAGATGTCTGGTCGTGGTTTCTTTCTTCCCATTCATCGAGAGATGTCTGGTCGTGTTTTCTTTCTTCCCATTCATCCGAGATGTCTGGTCGTGGTTTCTTTCTTCCCATTCATCGAGAGATGTCTGGTCGTGGTTTCTTTCTTCCCATTCATCCGTTGATGTCTGGTCGTGGTTTCTTCTTCCCATTCATCGAGAGATGTCTGGTCGTGGTTTCTTTCTTCCCATTCATCGAGAGATGTCTGGTCGTGGTTTCTTTCTTCCCATTCATCGAGAGATGTCTGGTCGTGGTTTCTTTCTTCCCATTCATCGAGAGATGTCTGGTCGTGGTTTCTTTCTTCCATTCATCGAGATGTCTGGTCGTGGTTTCTTTCTTCCCATTCATCGAGAGATGTCTGGTCGTGGTTTCTTTCTTCCCATTCATCCGTTGATGTCTGGTCGTGGTTTCTTTCTTCCCATTCATCGAGAGATGTCTGGTCGTGGTTTCTTTCTTCCCATTCATCCGAGAGATGTCTGGTCGTGGTTTCTTTCTTCCCATTCATCCGTTGATGTCTGGTCGTGGTTTCTTTCTTCCCATTCATCGAGAGATGTCTGGTCGTGGTTTCTTTCTTCCCATTCATCGAAGATGTCTGGTCGTGGTTTCTTTCTTCCCATTCATCGAGAGATGTCTGGTCGTGGTTTCTTTCTTCCCATTCATCGAGAGATGTCTGGTCGTGTTTCTTTCTTCCCATTCATCGAGAGATGTCTGGTCGTGGTTTCTTTCTTCCCATTCATCCGTTGATGTCTGGTCGTGGTTTCTTTCTTCCCATTCATCGAGAGATGTCTGGTCGTGGTTTCTTTCTTCCCATTCATCGAGAGATGTCTGGTCGTGGTTTCTTTCTTCCCATTCATCGAGAGATGTCTGGTCGTGTTTTCTTTCTTCCCATTCATCGAGAGATGTCTGGTCGTGTTTCTTTCTTCCCATTCATCCGTTATGTCTGGTCGTGGTTTCTTTCTTCCCATTCATCGAGAGATGTCTGGTCGTGGTTTCTTTCTTCCCATTCATCGAGAGATGTCTGGTCGTGGTTTCTTTCTTCCCATTCATCCGAGATGTCTGGTCGTGGTTTCTTTCTTCCCATTCATCGAGAGATGTCTGGTCGTGTTTTTTCTTCCCATTCATCGAGAGATGTCTGGTCGTGGTTTCTTTCTTCCCATTCATCCGAGAGATGTCTGGTCGTGGTTTCTTTCTTCCCATTCATCGAGAGATGTCTGGTTGTGGTTTCTTTCTTCCCATTCATCGAGAGATGTCTGGTCGTGGTTTCTTTCTTCCCATTCATCGTTGATGTCTGGTCGTGGTTTCTTTCTTCCCATTCATCGAGAGATGTCTGGTCGTGGTTTCTTTCTTCCATTCATCGAGAGATGTCTGGTCGTGGTTCTTTCTTCCCATTCATCGAGAGATGTCTGGTCGTGGTTTCTTTCTTCCCATTCATCCGTTGATGTCTGGTCGTGGTTTCTTTCTTCCCATTCATCGAGAGATGTCTGGTCGTGGTTCTTTCTTCCCATTCATCGAGAGATGTCTGGTCGTGGTTTTTCTTCTTCCCATTCATCCGTTGATGTCTGGTCGTGGTTTCTTTCTTCCCATTCATCGAGAGATGTCTGGTCGTGGTTTCTTTCTTCCCATTCATCCGAGAGATGTCTGGTCGTGGTTTCTTTCTTCCCATTCATCGAGAGATGTCTGGTCGTGGTTTCTTTCTTCCCATTCATCTGAGATGTCTGGTCGTGGTTTCTTTCTTCCCATTCATCGAGAGATGTCTGGTCGTGGTTTCTTTCTTCCCATTCATCGAGAGATGTCTGGTCGTGGTTTCTTTCTTCCCATTCATCGAGAGATGTCTGGTCGTGGTTTCTTTCTTCCCATTCATCGAGAGATGTCTGGTCGTGGTTTCTTTCTTCCCATTCATCCGAGATGTCTGGTCGTGGTTTCTTTCTTCCCATTCATCGAGAGATGTCTGGTCGTGGTTTCTTTCTTCCCATTCATCCGAGAGATGTCTGGTCGTGGTTTCTTTCTTCCCATTCATCGAGAGATGTCTGGTCGTGGTTTCTTTCTTCCCATTCATCGAGAGATGTCTGGTCGTGGTTTCTTTCTTCCCATTCATCGTTGATGTCTGGTCGTGGTTCTTTCTTCCCATTCATCGAGAGATGTCTGGTCGTGGTTTCTTTCTTCCCATTCATCGAGAGATGTCTGGTCGTGGTTTCTTTCTTCCCATTCATCGTTGATGTCTGGTCGTGGTTTCTTTCTTCCCATTCATCGAGAGATGTCTGGTCGTGGTTTCTTTCTTCCCATTCATCCGTTGATGTCTGGTCGTGGTTTCTTTCTTCCCATTCATCCGAGAGATGTCTGGTCGTGGTTTCTTTCTTCCCATTCATCGAGAGATGTCTGGTCGTGGTTTCTTTCTTCCCATTCATCCGTTGATGTCTGGTCGTGGTTTCTTTCTTCCCATTCATCGAGAGATGTCTGGTCGTGGTTTCTTTCTTCCCATTCATCGAGAGATGTCTGGTCGTGGTTTCTTTCTTCCCATTCATCCGTTGATGTCTGGTCGTGTTTTCTTTCTTCCCATTCATCGAGAGATGTCTGGTCGTGGTTTCTTTCTTCCCATTCATCGAGAGATGTCTGGTCGTGGTTTCTTTCTTCCCATTCATCGAGAGATGTCTGGTCGTGGTTTCTTTCTTCCCATTCATCGTTGATGTCTGGTCGTGGTTTCTTTCTTCCCATTCATCGAGAGATGTCTGGTCGTGGTTTCTTTCTTCCCATTCATCGAGAGATGTCTGGTCGTGGTTTCTTTCTTCCCATTCATCCGTTGATGTCTGGTCGTGGTTTCTTTCTTCCCATTCATCGAGAGATGTCTGGTCGTGGTTTCTTTCTTCCCATTCATCGAGAGATGTCTGGTCGTGGTTTCTTTCTTCCCATTCATCGAGAGATGTCTGGTCGTGGTTTCTTTCTTCCCATTCATCCGTTGATGTCTGGTCGTGGTTTCTTTCTTCCCATTCATCGAGAGATGTCTGGTCGTGGTTTCTTTCTTCCCATTCATCCGTTGATGTCTGGTCGTGGTTTCTTTCTTCCCATTCATCGCGAGATGTCTGGTCGTGGTTTCTTTCTTCCCATTCATCCGAGAGATGTCTGGTCGTGGTTTCTTTCTTCCCATTCATCGAGAGATGTCTGGTCGTGGTTTCTTTCTTCCCATTCATCCGAGAGATGTCTGGTCGTGGTTTCTTTCTTCCCATTCATCAAGAGATGTCTGGTCGTGGTTTCTTTCTTCCCATTCATCCGAGAGATGTCTGGTCGTGGTTTCTTTCTTCCCATTCATCGAGAGATGTCTGGTCGTGGTTTCTTTCTTCCCATTCATCGAGAGATGTCTGGTCGTGTTTTCTTTCTTCCCATTCATCCGAGATGTCTGGTCGTGGTTTCTTTCTTCCCATTCATCGAGAGATGTCTGGTCGTGGTTTCTTTCTTCCCATTCATCCGTAGATGTCTGTCGTCGTGGTTTCTTTCTTCCCATTCATCGGAGATGTCTGGTCGTGGTTTCTTTCTTCCCATTCATCGAGAGATGTCTGGGTGTGGTTTCTTTCTTCCCATTCATCCGAGATGTCTGGTCGTGGTTTCTTTCTTCCCATTCATCGAGAGATGTCTGGTCGTGGTTTCTTTCTTCCCATTCATCCGTTGATGTCTGGTCGTGGTTTCTTTCTTCCCATTCATCGAGAGATGTCTGGTCGTGGTTTCTTTCTTCCCATTCATCGAGAGATGTCTGGTCGTGGTTTCTTTCTTCCCATTCATCGTTGATGTCTGGTCGTTGGTTCTTTCTTCCCATTCATCGAGAGATGTCTGGTCGTGGTTTCTTTCTTCCCATTCATCGAGAGATGTCTGGTGGTTTCTTTCTAGCCATTCCTTTGGATAAATAGAAGTGCGGTGGCGACTCTATCTTTGTATGCTTTGCTTTTGATTTAGTCAATAAATCTAAAGGCGACGAATACACCGCTACAGAAAAGTGGCGACTCTGCTGGGGATAAGGAAGTTCCTAGTGGGTTTGCCAACTTTTCACACTTTGTTGTATCATATTTGTCTATTGCTTATGACATATTTTGGTGCAATTTGAGATTACTGTATTGTTTGTAATGATTGATTTTCTTGATATATCAATTGCTTGCTTGCTTGGTGATCTCTGTGAGATGAGTTCTGTACCCGAGCTCGAGTGCACCTTATGATAGGAGAATGGCATAGTCTCGTCGACTTGTGTGGAGTTATTCCTTAGCAAGTTGACTTGTGAGCCCATTCACATGGTGGAGGTCATATTGGATTAATGATGTCACACAAGTCATTTGTGGTTAGGCATTATTCTTCCAATATGTGCCATAGAAGCCAAGGAGCTTAGTTTACCAAGCCCATCTTGGCCTATTTTTTGGATGTAGTGCAGAGGTCGTTCAAATGTCAGATTTGATGCGATTGTTACGCGATACTACACTCATAAGAGTCTCTCTTGAGAATATTTTTGGAATACGAGTATTCGTTCCTCCGATAATATTCGAAAGATGGGATGATGACTATGGGAACCTCTGATAGAACATGTTCGGCAGGTTTAAACCATAGTACACTCCCTTTGGGTGGTTCTTAACCGAGACTCCATGCTCGTGAGTCGCAGCAAACCCGTGATTCATGGTTGATCCGTTCACACCTCCTTAATATCAATGGAACTTGGGTGTTGATAAGGTGTAAACCATAATCCACCAAAATGGATGATTGATATTAAGGATGGTTGATCCGTTCGTATATCGTTAATATTAATGGAACTTGGGTGTCGATAAGGTGTAAACCATAATCCACCAAAATGGATGATTGATATTAAGGATAATACGAGTTATCCCATGACCTTTGTCTGGTGTGCTTTGCTTGATCCTTGAGTGTGATTGTTGCATTCATGCATTCATGCATTCATCCGCATCCATATCATCAGAAAAAGAAAATTTTCAAGGAACTTAAGGGGTTTATTTGCAAAATTTTCAGATATGGAAAGACAAAAAAGGCATACAAAGAAGTATAGCTTCAGACAACTCGATCTGAAAGAGTTAAGGAATCTGACATCCTATGTACTAGATCCCTTGGGTTTCAAAGCTCGTTATGGGAAGATTCTACCTCTTCTGACTACTCAGGTCGACGAAAGGTTGATGGGCACTTTGGTGCAGTTCTATGATCCTCTGTATCATTGCTTCACTTTTCCAGACTTTCAGCTATTGCCTACCCTTGAGGAGTATGCTCATCTTGTGGGTATTCCGATTTTGGATCAGGTGTCGTTCAGTGGCTTGGAGAGTATTCCTACTTCTCAAGAGATAGCTGATTTGTTGGACATAGATGAATCCTTGGTTAAAGCTCATATGACTTCTAAAGGTGGAATTCAAGGTCTCCCTTCTGAGTTCCTCATTGCTCAAGCTACCGTTTATGGGAAGGCCATGAGTGAGGATGCCTTTGAAGCCATATTTGTGCTTCTCATCTATGGATTGGTATTGTTCCCCAACATCGACAAATTTGTGGATGTGAACGCTATTAGGATCTTCTCTGTTCTTAATCCCGTTCTGACTCTGTTGGGTGATACCTATGTCTCTTTGCATCTGAGGAATGCAAAGGGTGGTGGCGCTATTGTGTGTTGTTTGCCTCTGTTGTATAAGTGGTTTATTTCTCACTTACCTCAGACGGTCGCTTTCAAGGAGAACAAGGGATGTCTACGGTGGTCCACGAGACTCATGTCTCTCACTAATGATGATATCTCTTGGTATGATCGTGCATATGACGGTGTCCAGATCATTGATTCTTATGGTGAATTCTCCAATGTGCCTCTTCTTGGTACATGTGGTGGGATTAGCTACAACCCTATCTTAGCACGTCATCAGCTTGGGTTTCCCCTAAAGGATAAACCTAATAACATTCTGTTAGAAGGTGTGTTCTTTCAGGAGGGTAAAGATCCCCAAGGCCTGAAAGCCAGGATGGTCCGCGCTTGGCGCAAGATTCACAAGAAGGGTAGAAGTGAGTTGGGTCCGAAGAACTGCATAGCTTTGGAGCCGTATACTACTTGGGTGAGGAAGAGAGCATCTGAGTATCTCATGCCTTATGACTATCTGAGACCTACACCTTTGGTTGTGGCTGGGCCTTCAACCCTCCCTAACCAAGGTGTAGAGGGGTTGAGAGCCGAAGACCTTTCACGTGCCTGGATCCGTGAAAGAGAAGAGTTGCTTCAACAGCTTAAGAAGAAGGATGCTCTGATCGAGTTCCTCGAGCATCAGGTCATTGATGATCCGAACGATGCTTGGACTTCTCTACTTCCTCAGTCTTCCAAGTTCTGGAAAATGAGGTATAACAGACTCGCCAAAGAGATGGCGAATATGGAAGCAACATATGAGAGAGAAGTTAAGAGGCTTTGTGCAGCTTATCTTCCGGCATCCCGAGCTTCTAGGGATCCATAGGATGTTTATTTTCCTTTTCTCTTGTAATAATTGACAATGCTGTACTTCTTTTCCCAAATATATTTGATGAGATATTTTTCCATATGCGATCAAATGCTTAATATTCAAAATTTGCAAATAATACCCTAAAAGTTCCTTCGAAAATAAAAACAAATCATATGCACGAGCATTTCATGCATCATTTGCATAAGCAGGTGTTTGTTCCGGTCTTCTTGTCTGTGGCCTAACTCTGTGCTCTTCATTTATTTTGAAGACAAGCTGACTCATCGGTACTACACCAGAGCCAACTCTTCTAGATTGATGGATCACCTTGAGCAAGAGAACCGCGAGCTCAAGAAGGAAGTCGCCAGACTGAGCGCCTTGATGGAGTCTTTCCTGGCAGCTAAGAATCAGCCGTCTCCAACACCTGCAACTCCTCCCCAGAGGACCGTTATCTCTGAGATTGCTTCCTCAACTGTGCCTATTGCCAGCACACACTTTATGCCAACAGCCATGCCGTCCGGGTTTCCGTGGGGTATGCCTCCTGGTTTTATGCCTGAGATTCCTGCTCCAACTTTTTCTTCCATGCTGGCATCTAGCCCGGTCATTGCTGTGCCTCCTCCTGTCGTGCATACCGCTCCTAGGCTAGACGACACCATCTATCATTCTGAGCCGTCTGAGGGCCCAGATTTTCATGAGAAGATGGATTCTATGAATGACCAATTTCTTGAACTCCGCAAGGAATTGAAGACCCTTCGAGGAAAAGATTTGTTCGGCAAGTTTGCAGCCGAGCTCTGTTTAGTTCCCGGTGTGAAAATACCTGTCAAGTTCAAGGTCCCAGACTTTGAGAAGTATAAGGGGAACACCTGCCCGCTCAGCCACCTGGTTATGTATGCCAGGAAAATGTCTACTCAAACGGATAATGATCAGCTGCTTATTCATTATTTCCAGGACAGTCTGTCCGGTGCTGCACTACGATGGTATATGAGTTTGGACAGTGCAAACACCCGTTCCTTCAATGACCTTGGAGAAGCCTTCGTCAAGCAATACAAATACAACATGGATATGGCTCCCGATCGGGATCAACTCAGGGCCATGTCCCAGAAGGACAAAGAGACGTTTAAAGAGTACTGCTTTCCGTTGAAGACTAAGGTTCAAGACCTTATGAGATGCGGTATTCTGACCTTTGAGGATGCAGGTCCTAATGTTACGAAGAACCCATTGCCCGAGCATGGGAAATCAGTTAACATGGTCCAGGGTTGCCCTGGTAAATACAAAGTCAAATATGTTAGCCATATTCGACAGTCACTTGTTGAGTTGCACCGTCTGCTGTGTCAGTACAATCATTTGGAGCATGACCATGATAAGTGCCGAATTTGTTCTGTTAACAAATTGGGTTGTCGCCTAGTGCGGAAAGATCTGCAAGAATTGCTGGATGATGGGACCATCGAGATTCTTCAAAACAGAAATGTTGATGAAGATGAACTAGAGGTTAATGTGATTTCTTCTGTGTTCAGGATCCCTGAGTCTGTTGTCATTCGATATGATGGTAGCAAGCAGAAGGTTTCTCCTGCTCTGGTTATCAAACCTGCTGGCCCAGTGCCTTATTCTTTTGACAAGGCAATTCCATTCCGCTACAATGCTGTTGCTGTGGAAGATGGGAAAGAAGTGCCCTTGCCTTCTCCATCTGTTGTGAACATAGCGGATGTGAGCGGGTTGACCCGTTGTGGTCGTGTGTTTTCTGCACCCCCGAAGCCTCAGGCTAGGGCTGACTTTGTTGAGCGTCCGGTTGGGAATGCGGTTAATTCTCCGAACCCGACACCTGTTGTTAAACCCTCCTCTGTACAAAAGACTCCTACTTCTTCTGTTGGCCCTAGTGGCGTTGTGAATGAAGACTGTGATGAGATGCTGAGGCTCATCAAGAAGAGTGAGTACAACGTTGTAGCCCAGCTTCTACAAACGCCGTCCAAAATCTCCGTGTTATCTTTGCTTCTGAATTCAGAACCCCATAGGGAGGCTCTACAGAAAGTGTTGGACTTGGCTTATGTTGATCATGATGTCACTATTGAACAGTTTGACAACATTGTTGCAAACATTACTGCTTGTAACACTTTGAGTTTCTGTGACGCTGATCTCCCTGAGGAGGGAAGAGACCACAACATGGCTTTACATATATCCATGAATTGCAAGAGTGACGCCATGTCCAACGTGCTGGTGGACACTGGGTCATCTTTGAATGTATTGCCAAAATCCACTCTTTCTAGATTGTCATATCAAGGGCCTCCCATGAGGCAGAGTGGAGTTGTTGTGAAAGCTTTTGATGGGTCGCGTAAGACCGTGATTGGGGAAGTTGATCTCCCAATCAAGATTGGACCAAGTGATTTCCAAGTCACATTTCAGGTTATGGATATCCACCCATCTTATAGTTGTCTCCTTGGCAGAACATGGATTCACGAGGATGGCGCCGTGACATCCACCCTACACCAAAAGCTGAAATTTGTTAAGAACAAGAAACTGGTTGTGGTAGAGGGAGAAAAGGCTCTCCTGGTTAGCCACTTGTCTTCTTTCTCATACATTGATGCTGAGGATGAAGTTGGAACACCTTTCCAAGCTTTGTCTATAGCGGAGCCTATTGAGAAGAAAACTCCTTCATTTGCTTCCTATCGAGATGCGAAACTGGCCATTGAATGTGGTGCAGTTGCTGGTCTAGGAAAAATGATCGAGCTTGAAGACAACAAATCCCGGGCTGGCATTGGCTATTCTTCTGGGGTCTTCAATGACAAAGGGCTGTTCAAGAGTGGAGGTTTCATCCACGTCGATCAAGCTGAGGAAGCTGCTGCTATTCTGGAAGAGGATGCAGAGGATACTGACAATTTTGTCATCCCTGGTGGGATCTGCCACAATTGGGTCGCTGTGGATGTTCCTACGGTCATTCATAAGTCAGCGTAATATGTTTGCTTTGTTTAAAAACCCTTCTCCCATGCCAAAAGGAGAAGTGATGACATTGTTGGCAACATTTATACAATGATATTTCATTCAATAAATTCATGTTAAACATTTGTTTTTTCCATTTGTTTTCACTTTTTTCTTTTTTGCATGAAATTGGTGATCACAAAAAACCCTAAAAGCAAGAATAAAAGCAATCTTTTCATCTGCATAATGATTGCCTTGTTTGGTTTCTAAAAAGCTTTTATATTCAAAATCATTATGCAGGTTGATTCTTAAACCCATTGAACATAATGATCCAACGCCATCTCCCAATTTTGAATTCCCTGTATTCGAGGCAGAGGAAGATGATGTTGAAGAGAATCCTGATGAGATTACCCGTCTTCTTGAGCACGAAGAGAAGATCATTCAGCCGCATCTTAAGAATCTGGAAACAGTCAACTTGGGGTCTGAAGATTGTGTTCGAAAAGTGAAGATTGGGGCACTCCTTGAAGAGTCTGTCAAGAAGGGGTTGATCAGTTTGCTACGAGAATATTCCGATATCTTTGCTTGGTCGTACGAAGACATGCCAGGTCTAGATACAAATATTGTGCAACATTTCCTGCCTTTAAAGCCTGAGTGCGTGCCTGTGAAGCAGAAGCTCAGAAGAACTCATCCAGATATAGCAGTGAAGATCAAAGAGGAAGTTCAGAAGCAAATTGATGCGGGGTTTCTGGTGACTTCTACGTATCCTCAATGGGTGGCCAATATTGTGCCTGTGCCTAAGAAAGACGGAAAAGTCCGTATGTGTGTTGATTACAGAGATTTGAATAAGGCTAGTCCGAAAGATGATTTCCCTCTACCACACGTTGATATGTTGGTAGACAATACAACCAAATTCAAAGTCTTTTCGTTTATGGACGGATTTTCCGGATATAATCAAATCAAAATGGAACCCGAGGATATGGAGAAGACAACATTCATCATACCTTGGGGAACATTCTGTTATCGAGTGATGCCCTTCGGTTTGAAGAACGTCGGAGCCACGTATCAACGAGCTATGACCACCTTGTTTCATGATATGATGCACAAGGAGATCGAGGTCTATGTCAATGATATGATTGCTAAGTCACGAACGGAAGTTGAACATGTTAAGCATTTGTTGAAGCTTTTTCAGCGTTTGAGGAAGTTCAAGCTTCGTCTGAATCCGAACAAGTGTACATTTGGAGTCCGTTCTGGCAAGTTATTGGGTTTTATTGTCAGCGAAAGAGGTATTGAGGTTGATCCTACAAAGGTCAAAGCAATACGAGAGATGCCTGCGCCCAAAACTGAAAAGCAAGTCCGAGGTTTTCTTGGCCGCTTGAACTATATTTCCAGATTTATATCCCACATGACTGCCACATGTGCACCGATATTCAAGCTCCTCCGGAAAGATCAATCTCATGATTGGATCGAGGATTGCCAGAAAGCTTTTGACAGTATCAAAGAGTATTTGTGTGAACCTCCGATCTTGTCTCCGCCTGTAGAAGGAAGACCCTTGATCATGTATCTGACTGTTCTTGAAGACTCGATGGGTTGTGTACTCGGTCAGCAAGACGAATCGGGAAAGAAAGAATCTGCTATCTACTACCTGAGTAAGAAGTTCACTGATTGTGAGTCTCGATACTCAATGCTTGAGAAGACGTGTTGTGCTTTAGCTTGGGCTGCTAAGCGTCTACGCCAGTACATGATAAATCATACAACTTGGTTGATATCCAGAATGGATCCAATCAAGTACATCTTCGAGAAGCCTGCCTTAACTGGGAGAATTGCCCGTTGGCAGATGTTGTTATCTGAGTATGATATCGAGTATCGAGCTCAGAAAGTTGTTAAAGGTAGTATCTTGGCTGACCACTTGGCACATCAGCCGATTGAATATCATCAGTCATTTCAGTACGACTTCCTAGATGAGGAAATTCTGTATTTGAAAATGAAAGATTGTGACGAGCCTACACTCGATGAAGGGCCAGAGCCTGGTTCCCGATGGAGTATGGTGTTTGATGGCGCTGTAAACCAGTACGGAAATGGAATTGGGGATGTAATCATTACTCCTCAGGGCACACATATTCCGTTTACAGCAAGGCTAAGTTTCAAATGCACGAATAATATGGCTGAGTACGAAGCCTGTATTATGGGATTAGAAGAGTGCATCGATCTAAGGATCAAGCATCTTGACGTGTATGGTGATTCGGCCTTGGTTGTCAATCAAATCAAGGGTGAGTGGGAAATGAATCAACCCAGTCTCATTCCGTACAGAGATTATGTGAGGAGGATTTCAACGTTCTTTACAGAAGTCGATTTCCATCATATCCCTAGAGATGATAATCGGATGGCAGATGCGCTTGCTACGCCTGCTTCAATGATAGTGGTCAAGTATTGGAATGAAGTTCCCAATATCACCGTGATGCGCTTGGATAGACCAGCTCACGTGTTTGCAGTTGAAGAAGTGAATGATGACAAGCCTTGGTATTACGATATCAAATGTTTCCTCCAGAACCAGGTCTACCCGCCTGGGGCATCTGTGAAAGATAGGAAAACTCTGAGAAGGTTGTCAGGCCGTTTCTACCTCAGTGGAGAAGTGTTTTACAAGAGAAATTTTGACATGGTTTTGCTCAGATGCGTGGATAGACACGAAGCAAACCTGTTGATGACTGAGGTCCATGAGGGTTCATTTGGTACTCATTCCAATGGACATGCCATGGCTAGAAAGATGTTGAGAGCAGGCTACTATTGGCTGACAATGGAGTCTGACTACTGCAAATATGTGAAGAAATGCCACAAGTGTCAGATTTACGCAGATAAGATTCATATTCCTCCGACATTTCTGAATGTGATTTCATCACCATGGCCTTTCTCTATGTGGGGAATTGACATGATCGGTATGATTGAACCGAAAGCGTCCAACGGACACAGGTTTATTCTCGTAGCAATTGATTACTTCACCAAATGGGTTGAAGCGGCGTCGTATGCTAATGTGACCAGGCAGGTGGTCGTGAAGTTTGTCAAGAATCAGATGATATGCCGTTATGGTGTGCCTGATAAGATCATTACTGATAATAGATCTAACTTGAACAACAAGATGATGGAAGAGCTATGCGCTGATGTAGCACCTCAAATTTGCACCTATCATTGTACATACCATCTCATATTAGGTCATAGCATATCATGATCCATTGCATAGCATTTGCATTGTCCTCAGTTGCCTCAAGAGCAAGCAAGCAAGAATTAGGTCAAACTGATCAGGAGATCAGTCTACCAATCAAGCAAGGGTGTTTCTCAAGGAGCAAAGGCCCTAGGGTTTGTCCAACAAGTTCACATGACTTGGAGGTCTATTTGAAGTGTTCAATTCAAGGGTTGAAGGCTCAGAAGCCATCAGTTCATGCACAGTCAGGCAAAAAAAAAAAACCCTAGACAGTCAACAATCAGTCAAAGCAGTGGATGGTGGCCATTCTTGCAGAATTTGGGCACCATGATCAATCATCAAGAGTTCATATATCTTGAGACATCATTTGGAATCAAGATATCAAGGAATTAGGGTTTGGAATTCATCAGAAAGTGGTTCAGTCACCCAAAAACCCTAGAAAGTCAAAGTTGGTCAACTGTGGTTGATTTTATGGTTTTGATGGATGGATATGGTTTGAGAGGGTTTATTCATGTACCAATAGGCCTCATATGTCATGGCAATCAACCTCATGGAAGAATTTGAAGCCAATCAGAAAATTTCCCAAAATAGAAAGTGGACCTGTAATTTTAACTACCAAAAATGGAAACTTCTTGATCCTCAACTTGCATCATGATACAAGCCTCAAATGAATTTTTGCCCAACATGAAAGTTGAAGATCTTGTTCTCCCATTTTCAAAAAGTCCAAGAACTCTCAAATCCCATGTGTGGTTGTCAAGATGTGATCAATTCAAATTCAAAAATTTGTGAACTTCAACAAGCCATATCTCTCAAACCATAAGGCCAAATTTGGTGGGGTTTTTTCCTACAAACCACATTTTTCCTCCTCTTTCCAAAAATATAAATTTCATGTACCAAAACCTTGCCAATCAAAATGGCATTTTTTGACCTATTTCATTTAAAAATCAAGTTTGACCAACCATTGACTTTTTGATTTAAGCATTTTCTACACAAGTGGCCAATTGGGATTCATTTTATATGTCATTTGAAACTTGTTCCAAGCCCTAACTCATGCACATGCCATTGTCATATCACTATTTTGGCCAAAGGTGTAAACTTGGTGATTTTTTGCAAATGGAATCATAAGTAAAGCAAGATGTAGCATTTCATTGTGCAGACCAAAAACAGCAAATTGGATAGTCATTTTGCAGCTGGCCAAGGCCCAAATCGTGCAAGGCATACCCTCCATTTCCTTATGACCAAAATTAGCAATTTGCAATTGGTTTCATTTTTTAAACTAAACCAGATTACTATTGGATTAAGGGACCTTAAACAGACCTTTATAAGGTCATTTTCTGCAATTCAGAACCCTAAGGTAGCAGCTGCAGATCACAGAAACTTCCATTCTCCCACTTTTGCATCTTGGACATTTTGCATTTTCCTGCTTAACATTTTCAAAAACCCTCGAATCCTTTTCATGGTTCCATCATTTGCACAACATTTGGAAGCACTGTGAAGCACTAAATCCCTGCTGGAAGTTCCACCTCTTGACTGTTTTCACCAAGCATCAACCATGGCAGAAATTGATTCAAGCTAGCTCGTGCATCTTTGAGTCGAGATAGCTTCATCATCCATCATTTCAAGGCATTGTGAATACCTGTTTCGAGCCAAAGGAGCCAAAACTTCATTGCAACTCAGCTGTGCTTCAAACATGGTATTTTTTCGAATCCTTTATTCTTCAAAGTTATGCCATGTTTAATGAAGATCTTTGAATGCTGGTTCATTTAAACTATGCCTTGTTTGAAATGATTAAGAGACGTGTGAGAAATCTGCATTTACATCTTCATGTTCAAACTTGTTTCCATTGATTTCTTTTGTGTGAGCTTGCTTTAATGTTTTGATTACTGGATATGTGATGCTTATTGTTGATAGATGCTATTGCCATGTTTAATTTGGATTTCTGGGCGATTCGATTTTGCTCATGTTTGAATGATGGTGATGATACCCTGTTTGAATCCTGCATGTCTGCCCAGTTTTATTCATGAATATGTTGGTCTTACTGTTATTCAGATGTTGCATGAACCATACCATGTCATTATGTGATGCTTGTTTGAATGTTGGTCTGTTGATGTTGGATGATGAACATGAAATGCCCAGCTGCATAAACCCTTGTGATAAACCCTAGTTGCCCAGAAAGTTGAATGATGATTGGCTGTTGTTGCTTCTGTTACTATTCCATTAAAAATGAGCCAATAGAAACATTTCCCGTGCCCATCTAAAACACAGCCGTTTTGTTAAGTGGCGCGCTATATTACAAATATGCCACTGGTCAACCCCTGTTTGACCATTCATTCATGTTTTTTGCTCATGTTATTCCAAGTTCATCACTCCACTTCCATAATTCATATTTAATTCATCTCAACTCCAAAAATTATGGGATTTTTTGCATTGTGACCTGTTGGATGTCTAGTTTTTTACCATGATTTTTAATAATTTTTCTGATCATTGGATTTTAATTGGCTCTAGGGTTTGTGTTATGTGACCAAAAATTGTACCCTTTGCCATTTGAATTGTGAAATACTCATGTTGCATTTTTTGGTTCTGCAATTTTTTGTGGTAAAACTAGACTCATTCACCTTTGTTTCCACATAAAGTTTGTGCATTTATCATATGTGGTGTGTGAGATATGATTTTCTGAAGTTAGAGGTTGCATTTGGTGTCACACTAATGATATGCATTTTCTTGATTTTCAATGGCATGCTTCCTTACATCCAAATGACCCCAAATTTTGCATGATCCCTCCCTTACATGTCTAGTTGACTTGTGATTTTTCTTGGAATTAATTGTGCTGTTTTCCATTTATTTGAGATTTTTCTTCCCTGCCTAGTCAATTGGTTGACTTTATGTGATACATGTTGCCAAATCCTTTGGGAAATTCTCATACCATATTGAATGATCATGAAATTTCATATGTGATAACTAGACATCTTGAGCTTTGCATTGGTGTCAACCTCATTCATTTCTCATCTGTTTTCAATTTGATATGATTTTTTGAAGTTGACCCATGTTTGTTGACATTCATTGTGCATGCTTAAATTTGGTTTGACTTCTTGATTTTCATTGACTGCCTTCCTCTCATCCAAATGCCATGAAATTTGACATGTTTGCCATGCTAGATGTTAGGATTGAATGTGATTTATTTGATGATTTTTGAGATTGTTTGGTTTGACTTTTGATGCAAGTCATTCTGTTGACTTTTTTGTGCTTTCATTTGCCTTACTTTGACTTCAAATGTTCATGAGATGATAATGATGCATGATTTGAATGTGGGCCCAATTGTGATTGTTTCCTAAATGTTTGAACTTGACTTTAATTGACTTTTCTTTGCTGTTTTGACTTTTTTCTTTCATCCTTGACCCTAGGCTAGTCCTAGTGGTCTTTTGAGCTTACAATTGAGTTCCTGTTTCAGGTTGAACATCAAGTGGCCATTGAGATCACTTTCATTTGTTTGAGCTTGCTTGTTTACATATGAGCTAACCTTTGTTTTGTAGGTTTGACTCATGTGTTTGAGTCTTGTGCCATGCACTTTGGTCCTTTTGTGGTTGACTGTTTGCCAATTTCTTTTGATTTAAACTTTGGAACTGTTTACTAATTGGTTTGACTTTTTCAGGTACTTTAGTTGCTTAAGTTCTCTGAACTTGATTTGCTTTGCTTTTTAGCAACTTGCTTGAGGTATAATCTCTTTTACTTCATGTAGTCTGGAGACCCGGTCTGTTACTTGACCGGGCAAACTGTCTGAAGTCCTCCTTAAGAGGCCATGCTTGTGTGTGTTTAAAATTGTCCCAAGCAGGAAAAGTCCTTCAAGTAAGGCAATTGGTGGAAGGTAGGGATATGCAATCTATCCCCCACTACTCTTGTTGTGTCATCCCTCTGCTCACACTGCTGTGTGTTGATGCATTGGGATACAAACCCAAGATCTTGTACAAAGTGTACAGTGTCAGAGTCTTCGAGTATAGAAGGGTTCCCACTTTCTGGACCCATGCTCATTTGTCTATTAGCTCTCCCTGGCCAGGGATAAGAGCTGTGAGGTCTCATCCTCACTTCATCCTTTCATCTGCTTCACCTTAGCCTCTCAATGGCAAGGTTAAGAGCACACTTACCCTATTCCAGTTGGCCCTAGTGCCTAACCCTTGTGTGAGCCTCTTGTATGCATATAGAGTGTGCTTCCTGTGATTGTATTTGCTTGCTTTGCCTCTTAGGTTTAGCTTAGACTTGCTGCTTGTGCAAGATAGGTTTAGTTTAGACTAATCCTTGTTTTCTTTTGCCCTCGTTGCGATCCTTTCTCTCGCCCTCGTTGCGATCGAGCCTTTTCCTTTCTCTCGCCCTCGTTGCGATCGAGCCTTTTCCTTTCTCTCGCCCTCGTTGCGATCGAGACTTTCCCTTTCTCTTGCCCTCGTTGCGATAGGATCCTTTTTCCCTCCGTAGCCGAACTACGGCAACTCTGATTCTCATGTTCAGATGAGATACGTAGGCACGAGACGCGATGTCTTGCCGAGTTTGACTAACAACTAACAACTAATCCTTGTTTGCTTTCGCCCTCGTTGCGATCCTTTCTCTCGCCCTCATTGCGATCGAGACCTCCCCTTTCTCTTGCCCTTGTTGCAATCGAGACCCTTGCTTCCTGTGCAAGCCGTGTCTAGGATAGGTTGGCCCGTGTGCCATTTAGCTAGAAACCTTAACTTAGGGTTGACTCTGCATGACAACATCTAGGCTCGAGTCGTAGTCTCCCTAGAGTTGTGTCTCCCTCTGTTATCTGGTTAGGCTAGTCCTTCTTCCCTGCGTAGGGGAACTACATCGCCCTGATCTTCATACCAGATGAAGTATGTAGGCAGGAGATTGAGCTGATCTCTCCGGGCGCCCTTTTTCTTTTTGTGTGTGTTGTCTGACCTTTGCTAGGCTCGAGTCCCTGACTCCTTAGCATTTGCTGTCTGTCTGTTTGTTTGTGTTTGACAGTTGTAGGCTGAGTCCCCGACTCCCTATCTATCTGTTGTGTTGTTTAGGTTCGGATGCTGACATAAGTCCAGTGATTGGCAGTCGGGCTCCATGTTTGCCTGTGTTTTGTTTTGTTTGCGTGCGTGTCAGCCGAGCTACGAATGCTCTGATTCTTCTCTCGTCCGAGAAGATACGTATGCATAGGATACGATATCCTAGCGAGCATGTGTCGTCTCCCCAGTCCGAACTACTTCGACTCTGATGTCTATGCCTGATAGACTAAGTAGGCCCAGGATACGATATCCTGCCGAGTCAGTTTCTGTCAGTTTCTTTTGTCTCTTTCAGCCAGTGTGTGTGTGTTTGAGCAGTGTTTAGCAACCAATTTTCCTTCCTTTTGTGCGTGGATCCCGTAGAGTACTACGGATGCGTAGGGTGCCTAACACCTTCCCTTCGCATAACCGACTCCCGAACCCATCCTCTTTGGTCGCGAGACCATGTTCTTTCCTAGGTTTACTCTGAGCGTTTCCTTTCCCTCTTTTGGGATAAATAACGCACGGTGGCGGCTCTGTTGTTCTTTCTTTTCCCGCCGGTTTTTCGCGTAATGCGACAGCTGGCGACTCTGCTGGGGATAATAGAGAAGTTGACCTATGCTGGTCCATCTTCCCTGAGCGAGTCTCTCCTAGCGCTCTCTAGGTTAGGGCTTTGGTTGCTTTATGCTGTTATTTATTGCATTCATTTGTATATATTTGCATTTTACTGTTTGCATTTATTGTTTGCATTAATGTTTGCATTCATATTCATTATTCATTCTGCCTGGCTGTGCTGTCTGTGTTTCTCTGTTTGGGGGTGGGAGTTACTCGAGGTAAAAGGCCCAATACCCAGGCTATGAGTGAAATCTAGGAAACCTAGGAATAGAGTGATTCATGGGAAGCGGGTGGTGTACGCCACTTAGCGGAACATTGATATCACGAGCAGTTCAGACCCTGGTGGGATATTATCGGTGCATACATCGGGTGTGCACAGGATGATATTCTGCGAAAGGTTATTTATGCTGCGTTTCTCTCGACCTTACCCTGGCCTAGATGACACCCGTGAGCGGGGCGGGTTTGATCATTTTTACAGGTACAGTTGGTGACTCCCAGTACTGATGGTGACTATGAATTCTGGATCGTTATTCCTGGACGCCGGAGGTTTGACCCTGGTATTGATCGGAGGGTTCCGTTTATTTCGGATCCCTGGGCTGAATTTGAGGGTACTCGCTCAGATGGTGACTCAGTTCTCCAGATTTGGGTTCAGATGCCAGCTCCTCAGATGACTTTGGGGTTTCAGATGGTTCCTCAGATGCCAGTTCCTGCCAGTCTTGGCTCCATCATTTGCATCATAGCATATTTATTTTCAAAAAATAATAATGCATGAAAAAAGTTAACTTGCATGCGCATATTTTTTATCAGGATCATTCATGACAAAATAGCATCCGCATCATGCATATCATGTACATATCATCCTTGCATTGCAGACATGTTTGGGGACAAGACCTCTCACTCCGGTTCCTCTGAGACAGGATTGCTGACCGCCGACCGCATCGGTACTCAACCAGACTCAATCATCAGAAGATTATGGACCAGGTTCAGGCAGAGTTGGCTGAGATGAGGGCAAACATGGCCCAGTTCATAACAACGATGCAAGGAGTTGTTCAGGGGCAAGAGGAGCTGCGTGCCTTAGCCCAGAGACTGGAAGCCGTAATTCCACCAGTCCGCCGTACTCCACCAGTGGATGTACCCGTGCATGAGAATGCTGCTGTCGCTATTCTCGTCGATGATTATGCCGTGGATGATGAATTGAAGGGGATCAGAATTAGTGAACAGCCTCTTGCTGCAGAGACTGTTAACGTCAGAGCAACCCGCGCTCCGGTTCGCCATACTGGCTCTTCAAGTTCTTCCGGTTCTAAGAAGACATACTCTGGGGCACCCAAAAGGGGAGAGGATGAGACAAATGCTGTGCACCGTCGGAGGAGTGCAAACAGAGGACAGTATCGTCAGGCTGCTGCTGTGACTATCCCAGCTACTCAACAACAACAACAGAGAAGACCAGCTCAACAGCATCAGCGTCAACAACATCGTCCTCAGCAGCAGGCTTCCCAGCCTCACAATGGTAATCAAGCTGGTACAAGTAACGAGAGGAAGAAGATCATTTTTGATCCAATCCCCACGTCTTACGCCGAACTGTATCCCTCTCTGTTAGAGCGGAACTTGATCACTCCCAGAGACCCGCCGCCCATACCCGTCAACCCTCGGTGGTGGTATAGGCCTGAACAGCATTGTGTGTATCATTCGGGTGCTCCTGGTCATGACGTGGATAGTTGTTTCCAGCTGAAGAGGAAGGTTCTAGACCTTGTGAGGTCAGGTATTCTGATCTTGGAGGACTTAGGTCCCAATGCTAATCAAGTTTGAAGATAACAAGTCCTGGGCTGGCGCCGACTTTTTCTTCAGAAGGGTTGTTCAGAAAACAGAAGCTGTTGATGCAAGAGATACTGACAGTTGTCATCCCCGGCGGGATCTATCACAATTGGGTCACTGTGGGCGTTCCTACAGTTGTTCATAAGTCAGAGTAATAATCACTTTGTTTAAAAACCCTTCTCCCATGCCAAAAGGAGAAGTGATGACATTGTTGGCAACATTTTGTACAATGATATTTTCATTCAAATAATTCATGTTAAAACATTTGTTTTTCCAATTGTTTTCCCTTTTCGCTTTTGCATGAAATTGGTGATCACAAAAAACCTTAAAAAACAAGAATAAAAGCAATCTTTTCATCTGCATAACGATTGTCTTGTTTGTTTTTCAAAAAGCTTTTCATCTCTAAATCATTATGCAGGTTATTTCTCAAACCCATTGAACATAATGATCGGACGTCATCTCCCAATTTTGAATTCCCTGTATTCGAAGCGGACGAAGATGATGTTGAAGGGATTCCCGATGAGATTTCCCGACTTCTTGAGCAAGAAAAGAAGATCACTCAGCTGCATCTCGAGAATCAGCAGAACAGCCAACTGGGGCATTATCAAAAAAAAAAAAGGGAAAAAGAAAAAAGAAGGAGGAGGGTGCAAAACCAAAAGAAATCAAAAGAAATCAAAAGCAAAATTAAAAGAAAACAAAAAAGATAGCACCCTCAAAGTCCCAAGTTGACTGATGCTGAATTCAAGCAAAAACAAAAGATCAACTGCCATGTTTTATGGTCAGAAAGCATTTGACAAGAAGATCAAGCCTCGTGTGTTCCGAGGAACCTTGTGCTCAAGAAAGTCTTGTCTTTCGTGCCCGATTCCAGGGGCAAGTGAACTCCAAGCTATGAAAGTCCATATGTTTTCAAAAGAGCCTCTTCAGGCGGTGCTTTGACACTTACAGCAATGGATGAAGAAGTTCACTTGTCCTGTGAATTCCGATGCAGTCAAGAGATACTTCGCCTAAAACAAAAAGCAAAAGCTCGCTAAGTCGAACACCCCAAAGGGCGACTTAGGCAAAAAGGAGCGTCTCGGTGGATTGAAAACCCGAAAGGGCGATCCAGGCAAAAGTTAGAGACATTGAAAAAAAAAGAGAGAATTTGCATCCCGCTAGATTGAACACCTCACACTGGGGCAATCTAGGCAAAAATTAGGGATTTGGCAAGTAACTGCATCTTGACAAGACTGTGTTCTATCTCTGTCATCCGCCAGGAATTCTCGATTCGTCGTCGACTGAAGCTTTGAATACATCGAAAATTCAGAATGGTAGAGGAAAGATCATTATGTTCAATGTAGCCCTCTCCAATATACATCACCGATTTCAAACTTGTACAGATCTATGGAGTCTTGCCCTTTGCAGACTACCATCCCATCACATTAATTTGAGCTTTTATCCAATTATTTGCACTCTTGTTTGTTTCAACTCAACAAATGTTTTGCATGTTTTAATTGATAAAGTATCATTGTTTTCAAAATAAATAAATTTTTCAAAAAAAATTGTTCTTAAACAAAGTGAACATTCACAAAGATGGAAGAATACTTAGGAGACCCACAGTGCTCTCCCGGGGGTGGTATGATTACCAACAGGTAAGACAATTGTTCGTATCTCGAGCATGACTGTATCTTTGTCCTGCAGAACCTCGTATGGTCTCTCCTCAGTGAAGTTGCCCGATACAGTGTTGTTTGAAGTTGTTCATCTTCACGTTCCCGGCAGTACAGATTCTTACTCCAAATCCCATATTCATCCCCAGTAGAGTGCTGTTTGAGCCCTACCGTGGGGCATCCCCAGCAAGTTTGCTGTTTCGGACATTATTGTGGGGCAGCTCCCCTAGCCGAGTGTTTACTGAAGACTTCAGCTTTCCTCTCTCCAACAGAGTAATCTTCCTCTCTCCCCCAGCCTGGGTGTTTTTCTTTGAAGATTCAGTATTTGGTAGATCAACATCCCAGTACTATGTCATGCCCTCAGATGGATCCCTCAGTGGAGTTGTTTGCACGAGGAGCTTCCTCTATGCCTATCCATCCTCATCAGAAATCTGGTTGCTTCTCGGTATCTCTGATTTTCATCACGAGTTGTTGTAGCGCATCCGCCTGTATGTTGAACTCTGTTCTCCGGTTGCGACTGACGATCCCTCCGGAAGCCTCTTGTGGCTCTTCCTCCCCTGCAGGATGAGGACTCTGGTTTTCTCTCCGGACGGTTGATTCCCGGACCTGTGGTGCCGAACATGTCTGTTTGTCATACATTCATCATGCATAATGCATACATGCATAATCATAGCATTTGGATACTCATGTTGCAGCTGTTGCCGGGTATCTGTTGATTGTTACCTCCTGCTATTTGGTAATACAGATCTCTCCAGTAGATTTTCCTAGCAGAGTATGGGTGTGTCTGATCTCTCCATGTAGAGCCAACCCCTTAAGCAGAAAGTGTCTATCCTTTCCTACCATTTCCCCACCGAGATACATCCTCGTGGATGACGGTTGTTTCCGTTCCCTCCCTACACGGGATGGGTTTTCCCTATTGATTTCTTTCCTCATTAGGATGAGTCTTGTTTCAGTCTGCCTTTTTGGATCAATCCTGAATTGGCTTCCTATTGGCTGTCTCTTGTGCTTCCCTGGGGCATAAATGAATAGTCGCTCACTAACCGGCACTCATTCATCTTATCCTCAGCGGAATTTGTTGGCTTCTACCTACGAACCGGTAGCTGTAAGTCCTTTCTTTACGGTCTTCTACCCACTAGCTGGTAGTTGTAAATCCTTTTTTCTCACTCTGTCTCTCAGCAGATCGTTTGGCCTCTACCTACAACCCGGTAGTTGTAAGTCCTATCGTCGTGGTTTTCTACCCACTAGCTGGTAGTTGTAAAATCCCACGTTCTCCCCTTGGTGGAGTTAACCCTTTGTGCTCATCCCGATGATGACTGGTTACTTTTCCATTGGCCTCTACCTACAACCCGGTAGTTGTAAGTCCTATCGTCGTGGTTTTCTACCCACTAGCTGGTAGTTGTAAAATCCCACATTCCTCCCCTTGGTGGAGTTAACCCTTTGTGCTCATCCCGATGATGACTGGTTACTTTTCCATTGGCCTCTACCTACAAACCGGTAGTTGTAAGTCCTATCTTTGCGGTTTTCTACCCACTAGCTGGTAGTCGTAAAATCCCACATTCCTCCCCTTGTTGGAGTTAACCCTTTGTGCTCATCCCGATGATGACTGGTTACTTTTCCGTGGTTTTCTGCCTACAAACCGGTAGATGTAATCCCCTCTCTGTGGTATTAATGGTCTTGTCCCCTTTGGATACTTGCCTTGATCAAGCAGTATTGTCCCCATTGGGTCTTCCCCTTCTTTTTGGATACTTGCTCCGAGTAAGCAACTTTATCCTCTTTTGATTGGTCATCTTTTGCATACCTAGTCTGGTACCCAGATGCCTTTCTTTTCGGTCGTTTGTTCATTTAACAACCTACAACCCGGTTATGGATAATCTTCCATGCGAGTGTATTATCTACGTTTTGACGGCTTTAGATAATATGTCTCGTGATTTTCTGGTATTCAGACCGAAGGAGTTTCCGACGATCAGGTCGATGTACTCATGGCACAAGGCCAATTTTCCGGTATTCAGACCGAAGGAGTTTCCGACGATCAGGTCGATGTACTCATGGCACAAGGCCAATTTTCCGGTATTCAGACCGAAGGAGTTTCCGACGATCAGGTCGATGTACTCATGGCACAAGGCCAATTTTCCGGTATTCAGACCGAAGGAGTTTCCGACGATCAGGTCGATGTACTCATGGCACAAGGCCAATTTTCCGGTATTCAGACCGAAGGAGTTTCCGACGATCAGGTCGATGTACTCATGGCACAAGGCCAATTTTCCGGTATTCAGACCGAAGGAGTTTCCGACGATCAGGTCGATGTACTCATGGCACAAGGCCAATTTTCCGGTATTCAGACCGAAGGAGTTTCCGACGATCAGGTCGATGTACTCATGGCACAAGGCCAATTTTCCGGTATTCAGACCGAAGGAGTTTCCGACGATCAGGTCGATGTACTCATGGCACAAGGCCAATTTTCCGGTATTCAGACCGAAGGAGTTTCCGACGATCAGGTCGATGTACTCATGGCACAAGGCCAATTTTCCGGTATTCAGACCGAAGGAGTTTCCGACGATCAGGTCGATGTACTCATGGCACAAGGCCAATTTTCCGGTATTCAGACCGAAGGAGTTTCCGACGATCAGGTCGATGTACTCATGGCACAAGGCCAATTTTTCGGTATTCAGACTGAAGGAGTTTCCGACGATCAGGTCGATGTACTCATGGCACAAAGCCAATTTTCCGGTGTTCAGACCGAAGAAGTTTCCGACGATCAGGTCGATGTACTTATGTTTTTTCCGGTGTTCAGACCGAAGAAGTTTCCGACGATCAGGTCGATGTACTTATGTTGTTTTTCCGGTGTTCAGGCCGAAGAAGTTTCCGACGATCAGGTCGATGTACTTACGACGCTCAGGCATTGGTTATCCCTGTGTTACCATTTATTTTGGTATCCAGGTCGACGTTTCTGTTTCGGTATTCAGGCCGATTTCTTTTCCGTTCCAGACGGACTGTTCTTTCAAGACTGTTTCTTTGCCGATCCTGACAGGCATTCTTGTATTATATCCAGTCGGTGCAAATTTCTACGGTTCTTTTGTATTCAATCCCTGTTTACCCTGAAAGTCTGACAGCCACTGCTATCATCCGTTCGGGTTCCCAGCTGATTGAATAGGGGCAGCTGTAGCACCTCAAATTTGCACCTATCATTGTACATACCATCTCATATTAGGTCATAGCATATCATGATCCATTGCATAGCATTTGCATTGTCCTCAGTTGCCTCAAGAGCAAGCAAGCAAGAATTAGGTCAAACTGATCAGGAGATCAGTCTACCAATCAAGCAAGGGTGTTTCTCAAGGAGCAAAGGCCCTAGGGTTTGTCCAACAAGTTCACATGACTTGGAGGTCTATTTGAAGTGTTCAAGTCAAGGGTTGAAGGCTCAGAAGCCATCAGTTCATGCACAGTCAGGCAAAAAAAAAAACCCTAGACAGTCAACAATCAGTCAAAGCAGTGGATGGTGGCCATTCTTGCAGAATTTGGGCACCATGATCAATCATCAAGAGTTCATATATCTTGAGACATCATTTGGAATCAAGATATCAAGGAATTAGGGTTTGGAATTCATCAGAAAGTGGTTCAGTCACCCAAAAACCCTAGAAAGTCAAAGTTGGTCAACTGTGGTTGATTTTATGGTTTTGATGGATGGATATGGTTTGAGAGGGTTTATTCATGTACCAATAGGCCTCATATGTCATGGCAATCAACCTCATGGAAGAATTTGAAGCCAATCAGAAAATTTCCCAAAATAGAAAGTGGACCTGTAATTTTAACTACCAAAAATGGAAACTTCTTGATCCTCAACTTGCAACATGATACAAGCCTCAAATGAATTTTTGCCCAACATGAAAGTTGAAGATCTTGTTCTCCCATTTTCAAAAAGTCCAAGAACTCTCAAATCCCATGTGTGGTTGTCAAGATGTGATCAATTCAAATTCAAAAATTTGTGAACTTCAACAAGCCATATCTCTCAAACCATAAGGCCAAATTTGGTGGGGTTTTTTCCTACAAACCACATTTTTCCTCCTCTTTCCAAAAATATAAATTTCATGTACCAAAACCTTGCCAATCAAAATGGCATTTTTTGACCTATTTCATTTAAAAATCAAGTTTGACCAACCATTGACTTTTTGATTTAAGCATTTTCTACACAAGTGGCCAATTGGGATTCATTTTATATGTCATTTGAAACTTGTTCCAAGCCCTAACTCATGCACATGCCATTGTCATATCACTATTTTGGCCAAAGGTGTAAACTTGGTGATTTTTTGCAAATGGAATCATAAGTAAAGCAAGATGTAGCATTTCATTGTGCAGACCAAAAACAGCAAATTGGATAGTCATTTTGCAGTTGGCCAAGGCCCAAATCGTGCAAGGCATACCCTCCATTTCCTTATGACCAAAATTAGCAATTTGCAATTGGTTTCATTTTTTAAACTAAACCAGATTACTATTGGATTAAGGGACCTTAAACAGACCTTTATAAGGTCATTTTCTGCAATTCAGAACCCTAAGGTAGCAGCTGCAGATCACAGAAACTTCCATTCTCCCACTTTTGCATCTTGGACATTTTGCATTTTCCTGCTTAACATTTTCAAAAACCCTCGAATCCTTTTCATGGTTCCATCATTTGCACAACATTTGGAAGCACTGTGAAGCACTAAATCCCTGCTGGAAGTTCCACCTCTTGACTGTTTTCACCAAGCATCAACCATGGCAGAAATTGATTCAAGCTAGCTCGTGCATCTTTGAGTCGAGATAGCTTCATCATCCATCATTTCAAGGCATTGTGAATACCTGTTTCGAGCCAAAGGAGCCAAAACTTCATTGCAACTCAGCTGTGCTTCAAACATGGTATTTTTTCGAATCCTTTATTCTTCAAAGTTATGCCATGTTTAATGAAGATCTTTGAATGCTGGTTCATTTAAACTATGCCTTGTTTGAAATGATTAAGAGACGTGTGAGAAATCTGCATTTACATCTTCATGTTCAAACTTGTTTCCATTGATTTCTTTTGTGTGAGCTTGCTTTAATGTTTTGATTACTGGATATGTGATGCTTATTGTTGATAGATGCTATTGCCATGTTTAATTTGGATTTCTGGGCGATTCGATTTTGCTCATGTTTGAATGATGGTGATGATACCCTGTTTGAATCCTGCATGTCTGCCCAGTTTTATTCATGAATATGTTGGTCTTACTGTTATTCAGATGTTGCATGAACCATACCATGTCATTATGTGATGCTTGTTTGAATGTTGGTCTGTTGATGTTGGATGATGAACATGAAATGCCCAGCTGCATAAACCCTTGTGATAAACCCTAGTTGCCCAGAAAGTTGAATGATGATTGGCTGTTGTTGCTTCTGTTACTATTCCATTGAAAATGAGCCAATAGAAACATTTCCCGTGCCCATCTAAAACACAGCCGTTTTGTTAAGTGGCGCGCTATATTACAAATATGCCACTGGTCAACCCCTGTTTGACCATTCATTCATGTTTTTTGCTCATGTTATTCCAAGTTCATCACTCCACTTCCATAATTCATATTTAATTCATCTCAACTCCAAAAATTATGGGATTTTTTGCATTGTGACCTGTTGGATGTCTAGTTTTTTACCATGATTTTTAATAATTTTTCTGATCATTGGATTTTAATTGGCTCTAGGGTTTGTGTTATGTGACCAAAAATTGTACCCTTTGCCATTTGAATTGTGAAATACTCATGTTGCATTTTTTGGTTCTGCAATTTTTTGTGGTAAAACTAGACTCATTCACCTTTGTTTCCACATAAAGTTTGTGCATTTATCATATGTGGTGTGTGAGATATGATTTTCTGAAGTTAGAGGTTGCATTTGGTGTCACACTAATGATATGCATTTTCTTGATTTTCAATGGCATGCTTCCTTACATCCAAATGACCCCAAATTTTGCATGATCCCTCCCTTACATGTCTAGTTGACTTGTGATTTTTCTTGGAATTAATTGTGCTGTTTTCCATTTATTTGAGATTTTTCTTCCCTGCCTAGTCAATTGGTTGACTTTATGTGATACATGTTGCCAAATCCTTTGGGAAATTCTCATACCATATTGAATGATCATGAAATTTCATATGTGATAACTAGACATCTTGAGCTTTGCATTGGTGTCAACCTCATTCATTTCTCATCTGTTTTCAATTTGATATGATTTTTTGAAGTTGACCCATGTTTGTTGACCTTCATTGTGCATGCTTAAATTTGGTTTGACTTCTTGATTTTCATTGACTGCCTTCCTCTCATCCAAATGCCATGAAATTTGACATGTTTGCCATGCTAGATGTTAGGATTGAATGTGATTTATTTGATGATTTTTGAGATTGTTTGGTTTGACTTTTGATGCAAGTCATTCTGTTGACTTTTTTGTGCTTTCATTTGCCTTACTTTGACTTCAAATGTTCATGAGATGATAATGATGCATGATTTGAATGTGGGCCCAATTGTGATTGTTTCCTAAATGTTTGAACTTGACTTTAATTGACTTTTCTTTGCTGTTTTGACTTTTTTCTTTCATCCTTGACCCTAGGCTAGTCCTAGTGGTCTTTTGAGCTTACAATTGAGTTCCTGTTTCAGGTTGAACATCAAGTGGCCATTGAGATCACTTTCATTTGTTTGAGCTTGCTTGTTTACATATGAGCTAACCTTTGTTTTGTAGGTTTGACTCATGTGTTTGAGTCTTGTGCCATGCACTTTGGTCCTTCTGTTGTTGACTGTTTGCCAATTTCTTTTGATTTAAACTTTGGAACTGTTTACTAATTGGTTTGACTTTTTCAGGTACTTTAGTTGCTTAAGTTCTCTGAACTTGATTTGCTTTGCTTTTTAGAAACTTGCTTGAGGTATAATCTCTTTTACTTCATGTAGTCTGGAGACCCGGTCTGTTACTTGACCGGGCAAACTGTCTGAAGTCCTCCTTAAGAGGCCATGCTTGTGTGTGTTTAAAATTGTCCCAAGCAGGAAAAGTCCTTCAAGTAAGGCAATTGGTGGAAGGTAGGGATATGCAATCTATCCCCCACTACTCTTGTTGTGTCATCCCTCTGCTCACACTGCTGTGTGTTGATGCATTGGGATACAAACCCAAGATCTTGTACAAAGTGTACAGTGTCAGAGTCTTCGAGTATAGAAGGGTTCCCACTTTCTGGACCCATGCTCATTTGTCTATTAGCTCTCCCTGGCCAGGGATAAGAGCTGTGAGGTCTCATCCTCACTTCATCCTTTCATCTGCTTCACCTTAGCCTCTCAATGGCAAGGTTAAGAGCACACTTACCCTATTCCAGTTGGCCCTAGTGCCTAACCCTTGTGTGAGCCTCTTGTATGCATATAGAGTGTGCTTCCTGTGATTGTATTTGCTTGCTTTGCCTCTTAGGTTTAGCTTAGACTTGCTGCTTGTGCAAGATAGGTTTAGTTTAGACTAATCCTTGTTTTCTTTTGCCCTCGTTGCGATCCTTTCTCTCGCCCTCGTTGCGATCGAGCCTTTTCCTTTCTCTCGCCCTCGTTGCGATCGAGCCTTTTCCTTTCTCTCGCCCTCGTTGCGATCGAGACTTTCCCTTTCTCTTGCCCTCGTTGCGATAGGATCCTTTTTCCCTCCGTAGCCGAACTACGGCAACTCTGATTCTCATGTTCAGATGAGATACGTAGGCACGAGACGCGATGTCTTGCCGAGTTTGACTAACAACTAACAACTAATCCTTGTTTGCTTTCGCCCTCGTTGCGATCCTTTCTCTCGCCCTCGTTGCGATCGAGACCTCCCCTTTCTCTTGCCCTTGTTGCAATCGAGACCCTTGCTTCCTGTGCAAGCCGTGTCTAGGATAGGTTGGCCCGTGTGCCATTTAGCTAGAAACCTTAACTTAGGGTTGACTCTGCATGACAACATCTAGGCTCGAGTCGTAGTCTCCCTAGAGTTGTGTCTCCCTCTGTTATCTGGTTAGGCTAGTCCTTCTTCCCTGCGTAGGGGAACTACATCGCCCTGATCTTCATACCAGATGAAGTATGTAGGCAGGAGATTGAGCTGATCTCTCCGGGCGCCCTTTTTCTTTTTGTGTGTGTTGTCTGACCTTTGCTAGGCTCGAGTCCCTGACTCCTTAGCATTTGCTGTCTGTCTGTTTGTTTGTGTTTGACAGTTGTAGGCTGAGTCCCCGACTCCCTATCTATCTGTTGTGTTGTTTAGGTTCGGATGCTGACATAAGTCCAGTGATTGGCAGTCGGGCTCCATGTTTGCCTGTGTTTTGTTTTGTTTGCGTGCGTGTCAGCCGAGCTACGAATGCTCTGATTCTTCTCTCGTCCGAGAAGATACGTATGCATAGGATACGATATCCTAGCGAGCATGTGTCGTCTCCCCAGTCCGAACTACTTCGACTCTGATGTCTATGCCTGATAGACTAAGTAGGCCCAGGATACGATATCCTGCCGAGTCAGTTTCTGTCAGTTTCTTTTGTCTCTTTCAGCCAGTGTGTGTGTGTTTGAGCAGTGTTTAGCAACCAATTTTCCTTCCTTTTGTGCGTGGATCCCGTAGAGTACTACGGATGCGTAGGGTGCCTAACACCTTCCCTTCGCATAACCGACTCCCGAACCCATCCTCTTTGGTCGCGAGACCATGTTCTTTCCTAGGTTTACTCTGAGCGTTTCCTTTCCCTCTTTTGGGATAAATAACGCACGGTGGCGGCTCTGTTGTTCTTTCTTTTCCCGCCGGTTTTTCGCGTAATGCGACAGCTGAGTTCAAGATTGCACACCATAATTCCTCTCCTTACAGAACCAAGATGAATGGGGCTGTTGAAGCTGCTAACAAGAATATCAAGAAGATTATCCAGAAGATGACAGTCACGTACAAATATTGGCACGAGATGCTGCCATTTGCTTTGCATGGATATCGTACATCTGTCCGCACTTCAACAGGGGCAACCCCTTTCTCTCTTGTTTACGGCATGGAGGCTGTTCTCCCAGTAGAGGTGGAGATCCCATCAATGAGAGTCTTGATGGAAGCCAAGTTGACTGATGCTGAATGGATTCAGAGTCGTTATGACCAGCTGAATCTGATTGAAGAGAAGCGATTGACTGCCATGTGCCATGGTCAGTTATATCAACAGAGAATGAAGAAAGCATTTGATAAGAAGGTCAAGCCTCGTGTGTTCTGAGAAGGTGAACTTGTGCTCAAGAAAGTCTTGTCTTTCGCGCCCGATTCCAGGGGCAAGTGGACTCCAAACTACGAAGGTCCATATATTGTCAAGCGAGCCTTTTTCAGGCGGTGCTTTGATGCTTAGAACAATGGATGAAGAGGATTTCACTCGTCCTGTGAATTCAGATGCAGTCAAGAAATACTTCGCCTAAAAAGAAAAACAGAATAGCTCGCTAAGTTGAAAACCCGAAAGGGCAGCTTAGGCAAAAACGAGCGTCTCGGTGGATTGAAAACCCGAAAGGGCGATCCAGGCAAAAATTAGAGACATGAAAAATGAATTTGCATCCCGCTAGATTGAGTACCTCGCCCTGGGGCAATCTAGGCAAAAATAAGGGATTTGGCAAGTAACTGCATCCTGACAAGACTTTCTGTTTCACAACTGTCTTTTCGTCAAAGATTCTCGCTCAGTCATCGTCAACTGAAGCTTCAAATACATCATATTCAAATAGGTAGAGAAATGGTCATTATGTTCAATGTAGCCCTCTTCCAATATATATCACCGATTTCAAATTTTGTACAGATCTATGGAGTCTTGCCATTTGCAGGCTACCATTCCATCAAAGAAATTTGAGCTTTTATCCAATTGTTTGCACTCTTATTTGTTTCAATTCAACAAATGTTTTGTAGGTTTTAATTGATAAAATGTCATTGTTTTAAACAAATAAATTTTTTCAAATTTTGTTTTTAAACAAAGTGAACATTCACAACGATAAAAGGATACTTAAGAATTTCTCAGTGCTCTCCCAAGGGTGGCATGTTTTCCAACAGGGTAAGACATTTGTTCATATTCCTGGCATGGCTGTATCCTCTTTCTCCAGATTGTTATTGGGGTTTCTCCCTAAGCAAAGCTTCTGTTGAGTTTTTCCCCCCAAGCAGGGTATTTGTTGGGATTTCTCCCGAGCAGATTTTTGTTAAGCAGAGCCTTTGTTAGGACTTTCCCCATCAGAGTGCTTGTTGAGGTTTTCACCTCTCCTCCCTTCAGCAGAGCAGTGATTCTTTTCTCCTCAGCAGTTGTGATTTCCTTTTGGAAGGTTCAATATTTGGTGGTTGATCCCCAGTTCTCCTTCTCTGCCTCAGATAAATCCCCAGTAGATTTGAGGCATGGTGGATTGTACCTGTGATGATTCCTCCCATGCAGAGATTTGGTGATTTCCTGATGTTTCTGATCCCCAGCAGAGTTGCTTGTGTGGCAGGATCTGTTGGTGTGATCTTTTCTCCCTCAGTGGGTTTTCCCCCCTAGTGGAGTTGTTTGGAGTTGCTTTCGTGGCAGGTTTCTCCTGTGCAGTGAGCTCCTTTTTCCCAGCTGAGACTGATGATCCATCCTTGCAGAGATCTTGCTGTTTCCTGATCCTGGCAGATTGTTTATTCTCCGGTGATCCTGGCTTTCTCTCCTGTGGTGTAGTACCAGGCCTTTGATTCCTGGACCTGTTTGTGTTAGATATGTCTGTTTGTCAGCATTCATCAAACATAAATCACACATATTTATGCATACTTTCAACATTCAGATATTCATGTTGCATTTCTTTTGCCATATATCTTTTGTTTGTTGTCTCCTGCTAATGGTGATATAGATCTCCCCAGTAGATCTCCCCAAGCAGATGTCGGGTGTCTAATATCTCAATATAGAGTCAGCCCCTTAAGCAGACAGTGTATGTCCTTTCCTTCTGCATTTCCCCACTAAGATATATCCTCGTGGATGACGGTTGTTCCCGTTTCCTCCCAACACATATATTGGGATGGGTATTCCCTTTTGAGTTCTTTCCTCATTAGGACGAGTCTTGATTCAGTTTGCCTTTTTGGTTTGATCCTGAATTGGCCTTTTCACAATTGTCTCTTGTGCTTCCTTGTGGAATAAATGAATATTTGCTCAGTAACCGGCAATCATTCACTTTATCCTCAGCGGAGTCTGTTGGCCTTCTACCCAGTAACCGGTAGTTGTAAGTCCTAACCTTTGTGGCCTTCTACCCAGTAACCGGTAGTTGTAAGTCCTAACCTTTGTGGTTTTCTACCCAGTAACTGGTAGTTGTAAATCCTATTTTCTTGCTCTCCAGCAGAGTTTGTGGTTTTCTATCCAGTAACTGGTAGTTATAAACCCTATTTGTTTTCCCCGTGCGGAGTAGTGATCCTTTCGCTCCCCACGCAAAGTTTGTGGCTTCTACCCAGTATCCGGTAGTTGTAAGTCCTATCTTTGTGGTCTTCTACCCAGTAACAGGTAGTTATAAATCCTACTTTCATCCCCTAGCAGAGGTAACCTTTGTGGTTCATCCTGGTTGATGGCGGATTTTGTGGTTTTCTACCCAGGATTTTGTGATTTTTTTTATCAATGCATCCCCCAGTGAGTCATCTTTCTTCTACCCTTTTGTTGGTAATGTTTGTTGCTCCCTTTGATCGGTCATCATTATATACCTTGTTTTGGTATCCCGATGTCCTTTCTTTTCGGTTGATTTATCCTTTATTAACCCAGTAATCAGTTGTGGATAATCTTCCATGCGAGTGTATTATCCACGTTCTGACGGTAATGGATAATATATCTCATGCACTCTTCAGTCAAAGCCTGTTGTGTTTCCCCAATTGAGTAAGATTCGTGTCCCCTTTGCGGAATCGACTATTCATTGCTATCCCTTTTTTGAGCGTATCTCCCAGTAACCGGTGATATGTCTCCTGGATAATTGCCGTATGCTTGCAATTTATCCCCAGCGAGTCATCTTTCGTCTACCCTGTTGTTGTTGGTAACGATTTGTTTCTCTTTTCGGTCGGTCACCTATTATATACCCAGTAACCGGTATCCCTGGTGTTCCCTCCATGCGAGTATATTATCTACGTTCTGACGGTAATAGATAATATATCTCATGCACTCCTTGGTCAAAATCTTTTGATTGTTTATCCAGCGAAGTAAGATTCGTATTCTTTGTAGAATCGAATATCCATCCTTTAACAAGTTTGCGTTTTGCTCTCTTCAGGATGATGAGTGTTTTGGCAGTAAAAACCAATCCACGTTTCGGTAGGTCACCTATTATATACCCAGTAACCGGTATCCCTGGTGTTCCTTCCATGCGAGTATATTATCCATGTTTTGACGGTAATGGATAATATATCTCATGCACTCTTTGGTTGAATCCTTTTGTCCTTCCCCATTTGAGTAAGATTTGTTTTCCCGTTGCGGAGTCAAATGTCCATCTTGTAAGTGGATTTGCTTTTTCAAGCCCTCCTTTTGGATGATGAGTGTTTTGGAAGTAAACCCCAATTCACGCTTTGGTTGGTCACCTATTATATACTCAGTACCCGGTATCCCTGGTGTTCCTTCCTTTCTACTCCCTATTATGACCTTGGTCCCCTGTGGAGTCAGATTTTCCTGAGTTGATATACCTTTTTCAGGTCTTCCTCAGATGTTTTGGTTGATTGATATCTCTCACCCTTATACCGGTCTTAGATATTCATTCTTCCTGAGCTTGTTGTTCTTTCACCCAGTAACTGGTGTTCAGATCACATGTCTCTTTGAGCTTGTTACCCAGTAACCGGTAACACCTCACCCTTTTTGCTTCCCCTGGAGAGTCTTTGTTAGATTTCCCCATCGGAATATCTATGTTGTGATTTTTTCCCTTTTGCTGTATTGGCATAACTCCCCAATACATGCATTTTCCCTGGCAGGGAGGTTCTGTGTGAATCCTATCCCCAGCCTGAGTCCGGATTTTCATCTGAAGTTTCCTTTGTGGATAGTTTTGCTGTATTGACGTTTTCCCCAATACACGCATCTTTGAGTCAGCTTGAGTCTTTCCAATGGATTTGTTCCCTTTGGAACTTTTTTCCCAGTGTCAGTCCTTTACTCCCCAGTAAAGTCTCCAGCTTCAAGTCGTGTCCTGCTCAGGCATTCTTTTCTTTTTCTTATCCCCATAGGAGTCCCCGTTAGAGTCTCTGTTCCATTAGGAAGTGCATCATTCCTGAGGATTTGTCTTTTCTCCTGATTTTCTTCTTTGTGAACCATATTCCCCACAGAGTTTGTTTAATTTGCATTCATACATCTGCATCATGAGGTCTCTTAGGGACCAAAATTTGTCTCATTGTTGTTATTTAAGCCCATTCTACCGCGTCGAGACGAAGATTTTAACCTTCATTTCTCCGGCTAGAATGACCTTAAATAGGGGCATCTGTAAGACCCCAATTTTGTCCCTAAGATCCCTCATGGCATCATATCATAGCCTTACATTGCCTCAAGGATCATTGGACACCTTGCTTCCTTCCCTGTGGGTGGGATCTTTCTTGAGAGTGATTCTTGATCACCAAGCATTGCTTGCATTTGTGTATCATTGCTTTTCTTTTAATCATTAACCAAAAATGTACAAAAATATGTCATCTAACATTTGTCTTGCAGCTTAAGCAGTCAACAGGTCAAGGCATATCAAGTGAATCCTTTGTGCAAGAGATAAGGGTCCATTGAGATATGGATCATGTGATCATTATTTTGAGCTTATATGAGCTATAGGTCCATTTTGGAGCAAATTCCCCAAGTGGCAAAGGCCCAAGTTCATCAGAATATTTTCAGGTCATCTAAGGACCAATGCAAGTCAACTGAAAGTCAACTGAGGGCTTTGAGTGTGAGAATTGAATTTCTTCATCCCATTCATCTTCAAACAAGGCTTATTCATCATGTCAAACATCTATGTTGAAGAATTTGAAGCCAGCGCAAAAGTTTCCCAAAATGGAGAGTGACATATAATTTCAAGTTTCCAAAAATGGAAAGTTTTTGGATCAAATTCAACTTGACTTTCCAACATCAAAGAAGCTTCAAATGAATTTTTGTCCAACATGAAAGTTGAATATCTCTCTCTCCCATTTCCAAAAAGTCCAAGATCATGAGCATCTGATGAATGATTGAGAAGATATGGTCAAATGATTGCCAAGTGTGCATGGAACTTCAACAAGCCATAACTTTTGACTCATAACTCCAATTTGAGTGCCTCTTTTTGCATTATGCTCCTCATGACATATATTTTCCAAATCCATTATTACATTGCATGAAATTTCATCACATAATCATTTGCTCATGCATGACCATTTTGGAGGGAAATTTGGAAATTTGAAATTGGTGCATCATATGAACAAAATACCATTGCCAACATGTGCATGAGATGATTTTGAGTGATTTTGAGCATCCATACAGCACTGTTCACGTGTGCTTCACCATGCATAAGGTGTTTTTTCTAATTTTGCCATGCACCTCATTCTCACTAATTTTGCATTAACCAAAGCCTAATTATTATTTCAGCATGATTAGGACATAGTATAAATGCTTAATTCTAACAAAATTTCTGAGAACATCACATTCTAGATCTCAAATTCTTCTTCCCTCCAAATTTTTCTCTCAATTGAAACTTCAATTTTCTTCACATAAGTCATTGATTTTATTGGATATTCTTGTTCTCTGATCATCATTGAGTGTAGATCAAGCCTTGATTTGAAGAATTCGAGCTAGAATCAAGTTGTGCAAGCTCAAGAACATGAAGATGGAAATTGACTTTTGAGCTAGATCCAAGCATCTCCAAGCTTCAATTCACTCACAAAGCTTCATAATATCATCTCAGGAGTAGATCTCGATACTTGCCAGGCCTTGAATCTACAGATTTCAGTGACTGCTCTTCAAGAGGTTAGGTTTTCGAGTATCTTAATTCTCCTTTTTATGTGCATAATGTTGTAGAGCTTCTCATGCTGATCATACTGATATAAATTTCATGAAATTTGGTTGAGAAATGACTGAGTTATGCTGAGTTAAAGTTTTGGATGTGAAAATGTTTTGGTTCGATTCTCATTATTCGTGTTGATTTAGGCTTAGATAATGCTGGATTTGTGATGTGCGTTTTGAGAGCTTTCATTTTATGTATAATTTGCATGGATATGGAATTTTTTTTTGAACATGGCACTGTAGCGCCACCGTCTTCATGAAGAAGACGGTGGAAACCACCGTGAGCACCGCCGCCTAGGGTTTCTCTGGTTCGTTTCTTCAAATGTACTGTAAAAGCGCCTGTATTGTCTGAGTCCTGTGTTCGATTCGTGCTTTTAGCATTTGATTTGTTTTAATTCTGCTTGCTGGCGCTTGCATGTGCACTCTGAGAGACAGAACCATTGGCTACCGTCCCTTGACTGACTCCACGCATGCATTGACCAGTGATGTGGCCTGCCACATTCATTATTGGAACGATGCGTTTTGGACGCGTTTCCTTGGACTATGACCATGCCAGTTCGATTCTGGCTAGAGGCGTTTCTGTTTGCATTATTCACTTCCATATTATTTCATGTTTTACAATTTTATTTCATTTCATTCATGTTAATTCAAAAAATCACCAAAAATAGCATGTGTATCCAATTAATTCCCAATTTTTTGCTACATGTTCATATGGATGTCTATTATTTTATGATTGTGATTTCATGATTTTTATCATTTCTGGAATTTTAAATGTGATTGCTTCTTTGGACATGTATGCAAATGTGACATGCTTCATTCATTCTATTGTGAAATGCTCATACATAGGCCAATTGATTTGAAATTTGGTATGCTGGTTCCCAACATGTTGCATGATTTTTGAGGCTTGGTTGTGCATTTTTAGCATTTTTCATCTCTGTTTTAGACATATGATTGCATGGTGTGACAATGTGTGTCACACAATTTGATGTCATACTTGTGCATTTTCATTTCTAGGGCAAATGAACTCTGTTGATTCTAATTTTTTGCATGATGATTGTGTTTGACATGTTGTGTGCACATAAAAGTTTTCATGATTGTTTGATTCATTTCTGTTTTAATATGGAATTTTGATTCTTGATGACCAATCGTGTGCTTTGAAATTTCCTTGGCCATATCTTGCTCATGTGATGACTTTGCTTAATGCTTTAGACTTGGTCCTTTTTAGGATATGTTCATGATTGATTAAATGAGCTTTATGTTGAATATTGGTTGCTGTTTTAACTTTTTGCTTTGCCTTTGACCCTAGGCTTTGCCCTAGGGGTTTGTACTCACAATTTGAGCTTTACCTTTCAGGTTCAAGCAATTTGTTCTAATGGATGATGTAATCTCCTTGCTTGAGATGCAATTTACTTTGTTTAACTAATGTTGATTGTGTTGTAGGTCCTTGGGTGGCTAGCTCACTTGAGTTGTTGACTTACATTGTGTATATTGGTTGTCTCACTGTTGACTGTCTGTTTGGTTTGTCTGAATGTGAATATTGACTTGTTTGATTTTCTTACAGGTACTTTAGTAGCTTTAACTCATTACTTGAGTTGCTTTGCTTTGCTTGTGGTTGGTATACCACTTAGGTAATATCTCTAACTCCATGTAGTCTGGAAGCCCTGTCGTTTCTGTTTGGCAGGCATTTGGCTGAAGTCCTCCTTAAGAGGCAATGTCTTTGATTGTTTACTTTTGTGCCATGTACTTCAAGTCCTCCTAAGTGAAGAGGCAATTGGCAGATAGAAGGGATGTACAATCCATCCCCTACTACTCAGTTGAGTCTTTCATATTGCTTGCACTATGTACTTCAAGTCCTCCTAAGTTAAGATCATTGTATATAGAGTCAGTCATGTGGAGTAGAGTTCCTCATTCTGGACTCCCACACCTTCTTTGATTCAAGCTCACCCTGGCCAAGGTTAAGAGCTATGAGGTCTAACCCTCATCTCCCATTTCATTTGCTCACCCTGAGGGTCAATGTCAGAGGTTAAGAGCCTAAACACCCTTACATATCTGGCTTGTTTGTCGAAGTTGATATGACCCCTTGACTAAAGCCCAACTTTGATTGAGCCACTTGGTTGTGTATAGCGTGTGATAATTGATTGCTTGTTTGCTTATTTGTGCATCATTCATATGTTTGCTTTGCATTTGTTATTTGTTTTGTTTGAGGAGTCAGATGTAAGACCAGTGATTGGCTATCTGTTTCTTGTTCCTTTTGGGGAGCTGGATATAAGACCATTTAGTGGCACTCCATTTCCTGTTTTATTTCTTTTATGGAGTCAGATGTAAGACCAGTGATTGGCTATCTGTTTCCTATCTTGTTTTCTTTTGTGGAGTCATATGTAAGACCAGTGATTGGCTATCTGTTTCCTATCTTGTTTTCTTTTGTGGAGTCAGATGTAAGACCAGTGATTGGCTATCTGTTTCCCATTTGTTTTCGGAGTTGGACGTAAGACCATTTATTGGCCGTCCATTTCCAGTTTTGTTACTCCTTGAGCTTGCTTATTTGCTTTTGCCTTGTGCTGCCTGATTCCAAAGGAACTTACTTGGATCATTTCTATGATCTTGAGAAAGCAACTCCTATGTGTGGCTTTGTCCCTTAACCCTTTTGTGCTTAACCTTGAACCTTGTTTTCATCCTTAACCAAAACCAGAAAAACTTTTGTGCAAACATTTTCATCTGTTTTCAAAACTAGAAACCTAGGCCTTAAGCCTTTGATTTTCAAACTCTCATTTCACAATACTTCTTCTGAATTGAATCTAATGTCAACTTTGGCCATTTTTGTGAATACTCTAATTGGTTAATTTCACTCACTCAATTGCTTTTTGTGGCCCTTGTCCACTTCTTGATAAGTTTTCATGCATTAGCCGTAGGTCTGAATTATCTTAGTGGTTCATGTGAATCTCACCGCATCCTTAGTGAGTTGAGTGTAAGACTTCCATACTTATTATAGGGTTAACCCCTCACTAGTATGTTGAAGCCATCCTCACATGGTGGATTGTTGGCTCAGGTTGAGTGTTCTCCCTTTGATAATGAAAGACCTTATGCTCTTGTTTAAAATCAATCCACTCACTTTTTAGGAAATCTTTTAGCCGAACTACGAGGTTTTGATCCTGTAAAGGTACGTAGGCAATGGGTTCATCCATTCAAACACAAAAATAACTAACTTGTACATTCTTTTCTCATCTCTTCAATCATGTTTGCACAATAAATATTTCATAAACAAATAACCTGATACAACAAGTTGTGAAAAGGGCTCCCTAGGAGTACCTAGGATGTTGTGGGTGCCTAACACCTTCCCATGACATAACCAACCCCCTTACCCAGATCTCTGACCTTTTATTAGTTTTCTTTGCAAAACTTCTTAGGCTTTTGTTCGCTTTCTAGCCATTCCTTTGGATAAATAGAAGTGCGGTGGCGACTCTATCTTTGTATGCTTTGCTTTTGATTTAGTCAATAAATCTAAAGGCGACGAATACACTGCTACAACTTGCTTTGATCAAAATGATGAATTGAGATACTAGGAAGGCATATTTGATGGATGAGAGCTTTGGGCATCATTACCATGCTTGTTTTCATCTTCTCTTGGCCATATATTTGTACCAATGATTTCCTTGAAGTTCTTGACCTTGTGATTGCTCAAGCTACAAACAAAAGATGTTAGTGACATATTTTTGTGCTTTTGGTTAGTAAATAAAATGAGAAAAGCAATGATATACAATTCAAGCATGCTTGGTGATCTCAAACCACTCACAAGAGGTCCCACCCAAAGGCAAAGGGAACCAAGATGCTCATGATCCTTGAGGCTTTGCAAATGCAATGTTATGATGCCGTGAGGGATCTTAGGGTCAAAATTGGGGTCTTACAGATGCCCCTATTTAAGGTCATTCTAGCCGGAGAAGTGAAGGTTAAAATCTTCGTCTCAACGCGGTAGAATAGGCTTAAATAATAACAGAGAGACAAATTTTGGTCCCTAAGAGACCTCATGATGCAAATGTATGTATGCAAAAGGTAATACTCTGTGGAGATATGTGTCCACAAAGAAAGAAAAGAAAACAGGAGAAAATGATAATCCATATGAGTAATTTACTCCATGGGACAGAGACTCTGAGACTCTCATGGGGATAAGGAAGGGGTAAATGGCGTGAGCAGGGCACGACTCAAAGCTTGGGGAGCAGTAAAGGGGTAAGTCAATGGAAAGACCCGAGCTGACTCAAAGGCGCGTGTATTGGGGAATATGCCAATACAACAGAAATTACCCATAACGGATACTTCGGAAAAAAAATCCGGACTCAGGCTGGGAGAATCCACTAAGGGACCTCGCTGGGGAAAACCCGAACAAAAACTTCTCTAAGGAAGCAACAGGATGAGGTATTACCGGTTACTAGGTAATAAGCTCAAAGAGACATATGATCTGAACACCAGTATAAGGGTGAGAGAAAAACATGCTCGGGAAGAATGAATATCTAAGACCGGTATAAAGGTGAGAGATATCAAACATCCGAAATCATCTGAAGAAGACCTGAAAAGGTATACTTCAGCTCAGAAAAATCTGGCTCCGCAAGGGGACAAAAAGTCATAATAGGGAGCAGGGAGGAAGGAACACCAGGGATACCGGTTATTGGGCATATAATAGGTGACCAACCAAAGTGTGAATTGGGGAATATTCCCAAGGCACTCATCATCCAAAAGAGGGCTAAAAGCAAACTTGATTATAGGATAAACATTCGATTAAAAAAAAAGGATACGAATCTTACTCGATTGGGGAAGAACAAAAGGCTTCGACCAAAGAGTGCATGAGATATATTATCTATTACCGTCAGAATGTAGATAATATACTCGCATGGAGGATTATCCACAACCGGTTACTGGGTTAATAAAGGATAAATCGACCGACAAAGAAAAGCATCGGGATACCAAAACTAGGTATAAAATGATGACCAATCCAGGGGAGAAACAATCGTCACCAACAACAAAGGGTAGACGAGAGATGACTTGCTGGGGATAAATTGCTTGATCAGAGCAATTATCCCAAAAGATAAGGGCATATCAGCACCGAATATTGGATAATGATAATCGTTAAGGAGGGGATTACATCTACCGGATACTGGGTAGAAAACCACGGAAAAGTAACCGTCATCGGTTAGGATGAGCAAAAGGTTAACTCTGCAAGGGGATGAAATAGGGTTTACAACTACCAATATGAAGGTAGAGAATCACAAAAATATGACTTATATCCACGGTATTAGGGTAGAAGGCCATAGACTCCGCCGGGGATAAGATGAACGATTACTGGTTACTGAGCAATCTTTCATTTACACCATAGGAGAGTGCAAGAAACGGCCAAAAGAGGCCAATCTAGGATCAAACTAGATGGACACGCTGAAACAAAACTTGTCCCTATGAGGATATAACTCAATGGGGGAACTCCATCCCAATATATGTCTTGGGGAGGAAGACAGAAGCAACCATCATCCACGAGGGTATAACTTAGTGAGGAATATGGAAGGAAAGACGAACACTTTTTGCTTATGGGGCTGACCCTATATGGAGAGATCAACCGCCAATATTTGCTTGGGGAACATAATACCCTCAAGCAAGAGATAACAAACAAAGATATATGTCAAACAAATGCGACATGAATGTTATCAATATGCGCATATGTATGGTTTATGTATGATGAATACTGACAAACAGAGATTTCTAACACAAACAGGTCCAAAGAATAAGTACACAAACATCCGGTACTACATCTCAAGAGAGAGCCAGGACCACAGGGATCTCCGCAGGGGAAAGAGCAAAACATTCCAGCTGGGGGCAAGGATCATCATACAAATGAAATCCTCCATAAAAGCACTCTACTGGGGAAAATATCAGAGGAGATCATGGAACTCTGTGGGGAACAACCACCAACCAGAAGTCTCCAGGGGGCATCAAATATTGTCCCAAATAATGAGATCACATCTGCTGAGGAGGAAGAATCACTATTCTACTGTAGGAAAGAGGGATGAATAAATCTTCCCCACACTCCGCTAGGGGGAAGAAACCACAAAAGGCTCAGGAGGAAGAGGACACCAACATGCAAGGAATAGGAACAAATGTCTTACCGTGTCAAGAATCTTACCATCTTTGGGAGAGCACTGAAGACATCCCCAATATCCCTTTCATCATTGTGAATGTTCACTTTGTTTAAAAACAAATTATAAAAGATTTGAATAAAACAATGATATTTTTTTCAATTTAAACATGCAAAACATTTGTTGAATAGAAACAAATAAGAGTGCAAAAAAATTGGATAAAAGCTCGAATTTATTTGATAGGATGGTAGCCTGCAAATGGCAAGACTCCATAGATCTTTTCAAATTTTAAATTGGTGATATATATTGGAAAAGGCTACATTGAACATAATGACCATTTCTCCACCAATTCTGAAACTGATGTATTTGAAACTTTGGTTGATGATGACTGAGCGAGAATCTCTAACGGATGACAGTTGTAGAACAAAGTCTTGTCAAGATGCAGTTACTTGCCAAATCCCTATTATTTTGCCTAGATTGCCCCAGGGTGAGGTACTCAATCAAGCGGGATATATATTCATTTTTTTTATTTATGTCTCTAATTTTTTCCCGGATCGCCCTTTCGGGTTTTCAATCCACCGAGACGCTCATTTTTGCCTAAGTTGCCCTTTCGGGTTTTCGACTTAGCGAGCTATTCTGTTTTTATTCATTTAGGCGAAGTATTTCTTGACTGCATCTGAATTCACAGGACGGGTGAAATCCTCCCCATCCATAGTTGTAAGTATCAATGCACCGCCTGAAAAGGCTCTCTTAACAACCTATGGACCTTCATAGTTTGGAGTCCACTTGCCCCTGGAGTCGGGCGCGAAAGACAAGACTTTCTTGAGCACAAGGTCACCTTCTCGGAATACACGAGGCTTGACCTTTTTATCAAAGGTTTTCTTCATTCTCTGCTGATATCACTGGCCATGGCACATGGCAGTCAATCTCTTCTCTTCAATCAAATTTAACTGGTCATAACGACTCTGAACCCATTCAGCATCAGTCAACTTGGCTTCCATCAAGACTCTCATTGATGGGATCTCCACCACTACTGGGAGCACAACCTCCATGCCATAAACGAGAGAGAAAGGGGTTGCCCCTGTTGAAGTGCGGACAGATGTACGATATCCATGCAAAGCAAATGGCAGCATCTCATGCCAATCTTTATACGTGACAACCATCTTCTGTATGATTTTATTGATATTCTTATTAGCAGCTTCAACATCCCCATTCATCTTGGGTCTGTAAGGAGAAGAATTATGATGTGCTATCTTGACTTCGCTACATAGCTCCTTCATCATCTTGTTGTTCAAGTTAGATTCATTATCAATAATGATCTTATCTGGCATACCATATCGGCATATGAGTTGATTCTTGATAAACTTTACAACCACCTGCCAGGTCACATTTGCATATGATGCCGCTTCAACCCACTTAGTGAAGTAATCAATTGCTACGAGAATAAATTTGTGACCGTTAGATGCTTTTGGTTCTATCATGCCAATCATGTCGATCCCCCACATGGAGAAGGGCCATGGTGATGAGATCACATTCAGAAGTGTCGGAGGAATATGAATCTTATCCACGTAAATCTGACACTTGTGGCATTTCTTCACATATTTGCAGCAGTCAGACTCCATTGTCAGCCAATAGTAGCCTGCTCTCAACATGTTTCTAGCCATGGCATGTCCATTGGAATGTGTACCAAATGAACCCTCATGGACCTCAGTCATCAACAAGTCTGCTTCGTGTCTATCCACGCATCTGAGCAGCACCATGTCAAAATTTCTCTTATAAAGCACATCACCATTGAGGTAGAAACTTACTGATAATCTCCTCAGAGTCTTCCTATCTTTCACAGATGCCCCAGGCGGGTAAACCTAGTTCTGAAGGAAACACTTGATATCATAATACCATGGCTTATCATCTTTCACCTCTTCTACTGCAAATACATGAGCTGGTATGTCCAAGCGCATCACAATGATATTGGGAACTTCATTCGAAAGTCTTACCACAATCATCGAAGCAAGTGTAGCAAGGGCATCTGCCATCCGATTCTCATCTCGAGGAATATGATGGAAGTAAACCTTAGTAAAGAATGTTGAAATCCTCCTCGCATAATCCCTATATGGAATCAGGCCAGGTTGATTCGTTTCCCATTCACCCTTAATCTGATTAACAACGAGGGCCGAATCACCATATACATCAAGATGCTTGATCCTTAAATCGATGCATTCCTCCAATCCCATAATACAAGCTTCATACTCAACCATATTATTCGTGCATTGGAAAGTTAGCCTTGCTGTAAAAGGAAAATGTGTGCCCTGAGGAGTAATAATCACTGCCCCAATACCATTTCCATATTGATTTACAGCGCCATCAAATACCATACTCCATCTGGAACCAGGCTCTGGCCCCTCATCGAGTGTAGGCTCATCACAATATTTCACTTTCAAATACAGAATCTCCTCATCTGGGAAGTCATACTGAACTAACTGATAATCCTCAATCGGCTGATGTGCCAAGTGGTCGGCCAAGATGCTACCTTTAATAGCCTTTTGAGCTCGATACTCAATATCATACTCAGATAACAACATCTGCCAACGGGCAATCCTTCCAGTTAAAGCAGGCTTCTCGAAGATATACTTGATTGGATCCATTTGGGATATCAACCAAGTCGTATGATTCAACATATATTGGCGTAAGCACTTAGCAGCCCAAGCCAAAGCACAACATGTTTTCTCAAGCATTGAGTATCGAGACTCACAATCGGTAAACTTCTTACTCAAGTAGTAGATGGCATGCTCTTTCTTTCCCGATTCGTTCTGCTGACCAAGGACACAACCCATTGAGTCCTATAGAGCTGTCAGATACATAATCAATGGTCTCTCTTCCACAGGCGAAGACAGAATCGGAGGCTCAGACAAATACTCTTTAATACTATCAAAAGCTTTCTGGAAATCCTCGGTCCAATCATGGGACTGATCTTTCGGTAGGAGCTTTAATATCGGCGCACATGTGGCAGTCATGTGGGATATGAATCTGGAAATGTAATTCAAGCGACCAAGAAAACCTCGTACTTGCTTCTCAGTTTTGGGCGCGGGCATCTCTTGTATTACTTTGACCTTGGCAGGATCAACCTCAATACCTCTTTCACTAACGACAAAGCCCAATAGCTTGCCTGAACGAACTCCGAATGTACACTTGTTGGGATTCAGACGAAGCTTGTACTTCCTTAAACGCTGAAAAAGCTTCAACAGGTGTTCTACATGTTCAACTTCCGTTCTTGGCTTAGCAATCATATCATCAACATATACCTCGATCTCTTTATGCATCATATCATGAAACAAGGTAGTCATAGCTCGTTGATACGTGGCTCCGGCGTTCTTCAAACCGAAGGGCATCACTCGATAACAGAATGTTCCCCAAGGTGTGATGAATGTTGTCTTCTCCATATCCTCGGGTGCCATTTTAATCTGATTATATCCGGAAAATCCGTCCATAAATGAGAAGATTTTGAATTTAGCTGTATTATCTACCAACATATCAATATGTGGGAGTGGAAAATCATCTTTCAGACTAGCTTTATTCAAGTCTCTATAGTCCACACCTATCCGGACTTTTCCATCTTTCTTAGGCACAGACACAATATTGGCCACCCATTGAGGATATGTAGAAGTCACCAGAAACCCCGCATCAGTTTGCTTCTGAACTTCTTCTTTGATCTTTACTGCCATATCAGGATGAGTTCTTCTGAGCTTTTGCTTTACAGGCACACACTCAGGCTTCAAAGGTAGGAAATGTTGCACGATATCAGTATCTAGACCAAGCATGTCTTCATATGACCAAGCGAAGACGTCAACATATTCTCGTAGCAACTCAATCAACCCTTTCTTAACAGACTCTTCTAGGAGTGCCCCAATCTTCACTTCTCGCACACAACCTTCAGACCCCAAGTTGACTGTTTCCAGATTCTCAAGATGCGGCTGAATGATCTTCTCTTCATGCTCAAGTAGACGGGTAATCTCGTAAGGAATCTCTTCAACATCATCTTCTTCCGTCTCAAATACAGGGAATTCAAAGTTGGGAGATGGTGTTGGATCATTATGTTCAATGGGTTTGACTAACCTGCATAATGATTTTGGATATAAAAGAAATTTAGAACTCAAACAAGGCAAATCATTATGCAGATGAATAGATTGATTTTATTCTTTATTTTTTAGGGTTTTTTGTGATCACCAATTTCATGAAAAAAAGCGAAAAGAGAAAATAATTGGAAAAACAAACATTTAACATGAATTTATTGAATGAAAATATCATTGAATTAATGCGCCAACAATGTCATCACTCCTCCTTTTGGCATGGGAGAAGGGTTTTCAAACACAATGAACATTACTTTGACTTATGGATAACTGTTGGAATATCCACAGCGACCCAATTATTGCAGATCCCTCCAGGGATGATGAAACTGCCAGAATCCTCTTTGTCCTCTTCCAAAATGGCATCAACCTCTTCATCTCGACTGTTGTGGATGAAACATCCACTCTTGAACAAACCTTGCTTGTTGAAGACCCCAGAAGAATAGCCTATGCCAGCCTGAGAGTTGTTGTCTTCCAACTTGATCATTTGTCCCAATCCAGCAGTTGCACCATCCTCAATGGCCAACTTTGCGTCTTTATAGGAAGCAAATGAGGGAGTTCTCTTTTTAACAGGCTCAACAATAGATAAAGCTTGGAAAGGAGTTCCAACTTCATCTTCAGCATCTATGTATGAGAAAGAAGACAAATGGCTAACCAAGAGAGCCTTTTCTCCCCCTACCACCACCAGCTTCTTGTTCTTAACAAATTTCAGTTTCTGGTGTAGGGTGGATGTCACGGCGCCTGCCTCGTGAATCCATGGTCTGCCTAAGAGACAGTTATATGATGGGTGAATGTCCATAACCTGAAAGGTAATCTGGAAATCACTTGGTCCAATTTTGACTGGGAGATCAACCTCACAAATCACAGTTTTACGAGACCCATCGAAAGCCTTCACAACTACTCCACTCTGCCTCATGGGAGGCCCTTGATATGACAACTTCGCGAGAGTGGTCTTTGGAAATACATTCAATGATGACCCAGTGTCCACCAACACATTGGACATGGCGTCGTCTTTGCAGCTCATAGATATATGTAATGCCAATTTGTGGTCTCTTCCCTCCTCGGGGAGATCAGAGTCACAAAAACTCAAATTTTTACAAGCGGTGATATTTGCAACAATGTTGTCGAACTGTTCTAGTGTGACATCGTGATCTACGTACGCCACATCCAACACCTTCTGCGGAGTTTCCCGGTGTGGTTCTGAATTCAAAGTAGTGATAACACAGATATTTTGGATGGCGTTTGTAGAAGCTGGTCTATGACATTGTACTCACTTCTCTTGATGAGCCTCAGCATCTCATCACAATCTTCTTTCGTATTACCACTCGGGCCAACAGAAGCATGTGTTCTCAACGTAGAGGGAGGCTTAGCAACAAGTGTCGGATTCGAAGTGCTCACAGCATTCCCAATCAGGCGTTCAACAAAATCAGCATCAACACTTCCTCGAGCATTATCTTGAGGTTTCGGCGGAGCTGAAAATATACGACCTCTACGGGTCAAACCACTGACATCAACAATGTTAACAACAGATGAAGAGGGTAGGGACACCTCTTTCCCATTTTCCACTGCTACAACATTGTAGCGATAGGGAACCGCTTTCTCGGAGGAGTACGGTACAGGTTCGGCTGGCCTGATGACGAGAGATGGAGAAACCTTCTGCTTGCTACCATCATACTTGACGACAACAGGCTCAGGTATCCGGAATACCGGAGAAATTACGTTGACTTCGAGCTCATCTTCGTCAACATTTCTATTTTGAAGGATCTCAATGACTCCTTCGTCCAACATCTCTTGAACATCTCTGTGCACCTGGCGACACCCTCTCTGATTCACAGAACATACTCTGCATCTATCATGGTCATGCTCATAATGGCTATAATCACACAGCAAGCGATGCAACTCAACCAGCGATTGTCGGATATGGTTGACATATTTAACTTTGTACTTGCCAGGATAGCCCTGGACCATATTAACGGACTTCCCATGCTCGGGCAATGGGTTCTTCTTTACATTCGGACCTACGTCCTCGAAAAACAAAATCCCACTTCTCACAAGGTCTTGCACCTTGGTCTTCAAGGGATAATAATTTTCCACATCGTGTCCGGGAGCACCGGAATGATACACATAATGAAGCTCAGGCTTGTACCACCATTGGGGGTTAGCAGGTACAGCGGGAGGATCTCGCGGAGTGATTAATTTTCTATCAATCAGAGATGGATAGAGTTCAACATAAGTCATCGGAATTGGATCAAAGGTGACCCTCTTCCTCTCATAGCTGGTGTTGACATTGTTGTTGTTATTTCGAGATTGGTAGGCCTGCTGTTGTGGATGCTGTTGTTGTTGTTGATATTGCTGAGTTTGTGGTTGTTGATAATGTTGAGCTTCCCTGAAAACAGGTGCTATATGAGCCACCTGATGCTGATTGTTGACTGGGCGAGCAATCTTCCTCTTCACAGAGGGTCTTCTTTTGACATGGGAAGACACATCATGTGCCTCTCCCTCATTCGTCTTCGCAAAGCTTCCATATCTCTTTGCTGAAGAGCCTTCATCTCGAGTGAAACGTCCCTCACGGACCCCCTCTTCCAGTCTCATTCCCATATTCACCATCTCGGTGAAATCTGACGGAGCACTGGCTATCATCCTCTCACAGTAAAACGAGGTTAAGGTTTTCAAGAAGATCTTGGTCATCTCTTTCTCCTCAAGGGGAGGCACTACCTGAGCTGCCAATTTGCACTATCTTTGAAGGTCTCTTTCTCTTTTTGGGACATCGCCCCCAACTGGTCTCTATCAGGAGCCATATCCACATTATATTTATATTGCTTGATGAAGGCCTCGCCGAGATCATTGAAAGATCGGATGTTTGAACTCTCTAAACCCATGTCCCATCGGAGAGCGGCACCGGACAGACTGTCCTGGAAATAGTGGATGAGTAGTTGATCATTATCAGTTTGTGTCGACATCTTGCGAGCATACATCACAAGATGACTGAGTGGGCATGTGTTTCCCTTATACTTCTCAAAGTCAGGCACTTTGAATTTAACCGGGATCTTCACGTTGGGCACAAGGCACAACTCAGCAGCACTTTTACCAAAGAGGTCTTTCCCCCTCAAAGTCTTCAGTTCCTTATGAAGCTCAAGGAATTGGTCTTTCATGTCGTCCATCTTCTCATAAACGTTTGGGCCCTCGGATGGCTCATAATGATAGATGGTATCTTCAACCCTTGGTAAAGTGTGCACGACGGGAGGTGGCACGGACATGACCGGGCTAGATGCCGGCAAATAAGCAAGAGTTGGAGCAAAACCCTCTGGCATGAAATTGGCAGGCATTCCCCACGGGAACCCGACTGGCATAGATGGCGCAAAGTGAGCAGTTGCGGCAGGCATAGTAGAAGTCACTATCTCAGAAATGACCATCCTCTGAGGAGGAGTTAAGGGTGTAGGAGAAGACTGGCTCTGAGCGGCCAAGAATGACTCCATCAGGGAAGTCAATCTGGCTACCTCTTCCTTCAGCTCGCGGTTCTCTTATTCCAAATGATCCATCAGTCTCGAAGAATTGGCTCTGGTGTAGTACCGGTGAGTCAGCTTGTCTTCAAAATAAATGAAGAACACAGAGTTAAACCATAGGACAAGAAGCCTGGAGCAAAACCTGCTTATGCACATGATGCATGTAATGCTTGTGCACATTATTTGTTTTTTATTTCAGAGGAACTTTAGAGTTCTACTTGCAAATTTTGGGGAATACTACATTTTTATCACTTATGGAAATATTTCATCAATAATATCTGGAAAATAGTTTTTACACCAAAGAAGTACAACATTGGTAACCAAAAATAAGAGAAAAGGAAAATGATCATCCTATGTATCCCTAGAAACAATCATCTAAAGCTCGGGACACGGGAAGATAAGATGCACGAAGCCTCTTCACCTCCTCCTCATAGGCTGCCTTCATATCTGCCTTCTCCTTGGCGAGTCGATCGTACCTCCTCTTCCAGAACCTAGAAGACTGAGGAAGTAGAGAAGTCCATGCATCATCAGGATCATCAATGACCTGATGCTCGAGGAACTCAATTAGAGCATCATTTTCCTTAATCTGCTAAAGCAACTCCTCTCGTTCACGGATCCAAGCACGTGAACGGTCTTCGTCTCTCAACTCCTCTACTCCTTGATCAGGGAGGGTTGAAGGCCCAACCATAACCAATGGTGTAGGCCTTGGATACTCGTAAGGAATGAGGTACTCAGAAGCTCTCTTCCTAACCCAAGCAGTGTAAGGCTCTAAAGCGACACAATTATTAGGACCCAACTCATTCCTTCCTTTCTTATGAATCTTGTGCCAAGCACGGACCATCCTACCCTTCAAGCATTGGGGATCTTTACCCTCCTGAAAGAACACACCCTCTAACAGAATGTTATTGGGGTAATCCTTTAGGGAGAACCCAAGCTGACGACGTGCCAAAATAGGATTGTAGTTAATCCCACCACATGTACCAAGAAGAGGTACATTGGAGAATTCACCACAAGAGTCAATAATCTGCACACCATCATACACACGGTTGTACCAAAAGATATCATCATTGGTGAGAGACATAAGTCTCGTGGACCACAGTAGACATCCCTTGTTCTCCTTGAAGGTGACCGTCTGCGGTAAGTGAGAAATAAACCACTTATACAACAGAGGCAAACAGCACACAATGGCACCACCACCTTTTGCATTCCTCATATGCAAAGAAAAATAAGTGTCACCCAACAGAGTCGGAACGGGATTAAGAGTAGAGAAAACCCTAATAGCGTTCACATCCACAAACTTATCGATGTTGGGGAATAACACTAACCCATAGATGAGAAGTACAAATATAGCTTCAAAGGCATCCTCACTCATGGCCTTCCCATACACGGTAGCTTGAGCAATGAGGAACTCAAAAGGGAGACCTTGAATTCCACCTTTGGTAGTCATATGAGCACTAACCAGAGACTCATCTATATGCAACATATCAGCTATCTCTCGAGAAGTAGGAATACTCTCCAAGCTACTGAACGACAACTCGTCTAGAATAGGTATGCCCACAAGATAGGCATACTCCTCAAGCGTAGGCAAAAGCTGAAAATCCGGAAATGTGAAGCAACGGTACAAAGGATCATAAAACTGTACCAACACACTCATCAATCCTTCATCCACCTGAGTAGTCAGAAGAGGAAGAAGCTTCCCAAAATGAGCCTTGAAACCCAAGGTATCTAATACATAGGATGTCAAATTCCTTAGCTCTTACAAATCTAGTTGTCTGAAGTTATACTTCTTTGTATTTCTTCTTTGTCTTTCCATGTCTGAAAATTGGCAAATAGACCTCTTAAGTTCCTTGAAAATTTTATTTTTATTTTGATGATATGGATGCAAATGGGTGCATGAATGCATGGATGCAACAATCACACTCAAGGATCAAGCAAAGCACACCAAACAAAGGTCATGGGATGGATCATATTATCCTTAATATCAATCATCCATTTTGGTGGATTATGGTTTACACCTTATCAACACCCAAGTTCCATTGATATTAAGGATACATGAACGGATCAACCATGAATCAAGGGTTTGTTGCAAGTCACGAGCACGGAGTCTCGGTTAAGAACCACCCCAAAGGGAGTGTACTAGGGTTTAACCTGCCAAACATGTTCTATAAGAGGTTCCCATAGTCATCATCCCATCTTTCGGATATTATCGGAGAAACGACTACTCGTATTCTAAAAATATTCTCAAAAGAGACTCTTATGAGTGTAGTATCGCGTAACAATCGTATCAAATCTTACACTTGAACGACTGTCGCACTACATCCTAAGAATAGGCCAAGATGGGCTTGGTAAACTAAGGTCCTTGGCTTCTAAGGTCTATATTGGAAAGAGTAATGTCTAACCACAACTACTTGTGTGACATTATTGATCCCAACATGACCTCCACCAAGTGAATGGACTTGCAAGTCAACTTGCAAAGGAATAACTCCACACAAGTCAACAAGACTATGCCATTCTCCTATCCTAAGTGCACTCGAGTTCGGGTGTAGAACTCATCTCACAAAGATCACCAAGCATATAAGGAATTAATATTCAAGCAATTCAATCATTACATACAATACAGTAATCCCAAATCGCACAAAAATATGTCACAAAACAAATATACAATACAATACAACACAATATGAAAAGTAGGAAAAACCCACTAGGCAAATGATCCCCAGCAGAGTCGCCACTTTTCTGTAGCGGGGTATTCGTTACCATTAGAGATATTGACTAAATCTAAGGTAAATCATACAAGTCGAGTCGCCATCGCACTTCTATTTATCCAAAGGAATGGTTAGAAAGCGAACAAAAACCTAAAACTTTTATCAAATCAAAAACTAGTAAAAATGTCAGAGATCTGGGTAAGGGGGTTGGTTATGCAATGGGAAGGTTTTAGGCACCCAAAACATCCTAGGTACTCCTAGGGAGCCCTTTTCACATTTTGTTGTAAGGTTAGTGTTTTGTGAAAGTTTATTTTGTGCAAACATGATTGAAAGGGTGAGAAGAGAATATACAAGTTTATTTACATTTGTGTTTGGATGGATGAATCCATTGCCTACGTACCATCTTAAAACATTAGGATCAAAACCTCGTAGTTCGGGGTAAAAATCTCAAAAAAACAAGTTGGTGAATCGATTGGTCCAAAAGCCTTAAGGTCTTTTATTATCCAAGGGAGAAAACTCAACCTGAAACCACAAATCCACCATGTGAGGATAGCTTCAACATGCTAGTGAGGGGTTAACCCTATAATAAGCATGGAAGACTTATTGTCCATCACTAAGGATAAAGGTGAGTATTACATCTACCTCAAGGATAACTCAAACCTAATAGCTAAAGGTTATGAAAAATTTGATTAAGTGGCCATTGAAACCACAAAAAGTATTTGAATGAGTTATATTTACCAATGAAAAGTATGTACAAAAATGGTCAAAGTTGACTTAGAAGTTCAATTCAAAATAATTATTAAGAAAGGAAAGTTGGAAAATCAAAAGCATAAGGCTTAGGTTTCTAATGTTGAAAACAATTGTTAAATGTTTGCACAAAGATTTTGGCTTGGGTTAGAGTGGAGAGAAGAAGAAGAATGGCTAAAGTCCTAACATACATGAGGTAAGGGATAAGAAACAAGACCATATATGGAGTTCCTCTCTTGAGATCATATTGATGATCCAAGTAGCTCCCATCCTTTGGAATAAGCAATCACATAAGCATAAACTCAAGCAATCAACAATTAAATGAACTCCTAGAAAGCTCCTCAATGCATCTTGGATCTCTCTCTCTCTTAGAGACTCATGGCAATGGTTCCTCAATTTGGCTCAATGTTGGAATCCCTAGCACAAAAACACACACATCAAAAGGTTCTATTAACAAACAAAGAATGGACAAGAGGGAGTTTAGAATATGGTCCTTTCAAAGTCATCTTCAACATTAAGCATTCTAAAGGCATGAGGCCTAGTTGCTCTTTGACATTTTAAGCATTCTAAAGTCATGAGGCCTAGTTGCTCTTTGACATTTTAAGCATTCTAAAGGCATGAGGCCTAGTTGCTCTTTAAACTCCATTAGCTTGGGTAAGGTCCTAATATCTAAGTCCATTTTGTCCAATTCTTTGCATTATGGTCAACAACAATCAAACAAAACACAAGCACAAAAGTATATACACAATTATGTGCTCAAGTGAGCAAAAGACAAATTGCATTAACATAAACATGTGCTCAAATGAGCAAAGGAAAAAGAAAATGAATAATATGTACAAGAATAGTAAATTGCATAAAAGTAAAGTGCAAAAAGTAAATGTTAATGGTTAATGGTTAATGTTAGTAGTTAGTGTGCCATAAGGCAAATTTAGCGCTATGTTAAGCAATCGTAATTGGACTTATGTAGAAGTCAAAACTATCTGAGGCCGGTCAATAATAATGTAGGCAAACAATACAAGTTAGAAGTCCTGATTAGTGAACCAAGTTCCAACAACTTGCCATGCCAAAAGAAAAAAGAGAATTGATCTTGTATTGGTTTAAGTCATTTGCATGATTTAGGAAGCAACCTATCCTTAATGCAAAGCCATTCATTTGATCAATTGATCAATATGAATTAGATTTGAATCAAGGAAGATTAGCCTCCCTAATCAATGCTAACTTATCAACCTTTAACTCATTGATCAAAAAGAGAAAAGAAGAAGAAGAAGGAGATGGAGAATGGAAATGGGAAATGAAAAGAATAAAGTGCATTAAATGAGATAGAGTGTACCAATCAACATATGTTGACCAATGACATTGAGAATCATGGTCAAAAAATCAAAAACAGAAGTGAGATGAAGATTGGAAGTCAAGAAATGAACAAAATATTTTTGGCATTTTTTAATATTTAAAATAAACTTGATTTAAAAATATTAAAGAAAGGTCAAACTTCAAAATCACTTCAAATCAACCTTGAAAGGTCCAAGTGATTTATCCCAAGTTCAACAAGGTTAAACAAAGCTTGACAAAAAATTTCAGCATTTTTAAAAGTCAGAAACTATTTTTAATCAATTAAAAATGAATAAAAATAACCTAATTGAACTAAAATCTCAAATAAATCTCAAATCAATTAAAAAATTGATGAGAATATTTTTCATAGATCCATCATCATTCAAATAGGTTAAGAAAATATTTTTGTATTTTTTGAATATCAAAAACTATTTAAAATGAATTAAAAATAACCAGAAAAGAGAAAATTCACAAAAACTATCAAATGACAAAATAAAAAATATTAAAAATCATTTTTAGAAACTAGAATTTAAATGGAGAAGAATTCAATTGGTCCCATATTTTTTGGAATTAAAATGAAGAAGTTATGAATTTTTGAAAATAAAGGAAATAAAAGAAATAAAAATCAGAAATTAGAAAAGGAGAAAAAACCAGGAGCGTCTGATCAAGCCTCATTAATTGACGTGGCTGATCAAACGCTCCACATGCGCGCGCTCATGGTGGTCTCTAGTCAAACGCGTCACACAAGACATTCTTAAAAGTCATAAGATCCAAGGGTTGGGATACAAACTGGAGATCATATCCAAGGGCTCTCAATTGATCTGGCAAAGAGACGATGGTGTACACCACCGTCTTCTCCGGCGAGCTTGAAGATTCCGGCCAAAGTTGCAGGCAATAAAAACTTAACCAAATGAAGCGATCCTCATATAATTGGAAAGTTGGGGTGATGTACATCACCCCTGTAACCTTGAATTGTACTCAAGCTTTCTATAGAATAAGAAATCCGAGCTGGAAGATTCAGGTACATAAATTGCAGTTCATTAAAACACAAAATCAAAGCCACCACTGGCTTGCCTCTCAAGTGAGGACTTCAGAAAACACAATAGCCAAGCAAATAGATCAGGGAATAGGGAGTTTCGAAGAAAAAACCAGTTGATGAACAACCTTAGATTGTGAAGATCTGAGCTCCTTTCCTTGGTTCTTTTGGCAAAACAGAAGTTCAATGGATCATGTGATGAAGGTCTAGGAACTTTAGATCTAAAGATTCAACCAAATTCAGTTGAATTTTAGATTTGAAAAATTTAAGAAAATGTGAACTAGTTCCTTTAGGTGTGGCTAGGTTTTGATTTCTGCAGCATTTCAGATTGATTCCGGGTCCTCAATTATGAAGCATGGCATGTCTATTTATAGATGGAATTGGCTGAGCAAGTGAAATTCTCGTGTGCATGGGAAGTGGATATTCTTTGCATGGGCTTGCATGATCATGTAAAAGGCCCAAATTCAATTGCATTTGCATGCTGATGACCAAACAACTTGAAATGGACGTGCAGATGGCAATGCAATGGCTTGTGCAATGAGTTTCAACATGTTATGCATAATTGAGCCTAAAACTTCACCTCTTTGAAAATGCCACTTGAAAAATAGAAACATAGGCATGTGGGTAATGGTTGGAAAGGTCTTGACATAAGGAACAAATGTTATGTTGGACCAAAACTCATTTGGAATGTGGAAATTTATGAAAACAGGCCATGAAGTTCATAGTGCAAAACATGCCTTTGAGAATTTTGTCAAATTGAACCAACTTCAAGCCATTCTGTTTTGATAATGCAAGCTCCAAATGGAAACATCTTCAACATAAAATTTGTAGATCCCTTCAATACAATCAAAATGGACTTAAATTTTGCATCATTTATATTTTTTTTGAAGGCGTTATGGGCACTTGAAGTTGGACTTTTTTGCCTTTCAATGCATTTGGTCCAAAGTGACCTATAATGTTTTGCATTATCACATGTATTTCCTTTGAGATTATGAAATTTTGTTCAATATAAAATTTTAAGTAGACATCTTAATCTTTCCAATGCATTTGATCCCAAAACGAATGAGTTATGTTCTTGGGAAGTTGACCCAAAATTAGGGTTTCAGTCAAAATGACCTATAATGTCTTGGAATGGGAGATGACCTTCCAAACTTCAAATCAATTTTTGATGAACATGAAAGTTGTTCATATTGTCCTTAAGAACATATTTTATTTTGGGATCATCTCCATTTGACCAGCACATAAAAAGTTAGGTCTCAGTGCATTTCAAAATAGTCAGATGAATTGACTGATCAACTTCTCAAGTCCACAACTCACATCTTGATTAATTGATGATAGAGGACACTCAAATAAGTTCAAATATGCATGAAATCATGAATTAAAGGACTTCCCTTGATTTTATTTGACCATGGGCTGAGGTTGCTTCACTAGCAAGGCACAGTTGGATGAACAGGTGAATTAGGGTTTCCTTGGGAACAAACCTCAAACCCTTTGACTTGCTTTGATCAAAATGATGAATTGAGATACTAGGGAGGCATATTTGATGGATGAGAGCTTTGGCAACCATTACCATTCTTTTTTTCATCTTCTCTTGGCCATAACTTTGTACCAATGATCTCCTTGAAGTTCTTGACCTTGTGATTGCTCAAGCTACAAACAAAAGATGTTTGTGACATATTTTTGTGCTTTTGGTTAGTAAATAAAATGAGAAAAGCAATGATATACAATTCAAGCATGCTTGGTGATCTCAAACCACTCACAAGAGGTCCCACCCAAAGGCAAAGGGAACCAAGATGCTCATGATCCTTGAGGCTTTCCAAATGCAATATTATGATGCCGTGAGGGATCTTAGGGTCAAAATTGGGGTCTTACACCAGCACACCACCGGCGCTGGTCCTCCGGTCACCTTCTCAGGCGAGGCTCACTAGACTGGTTCAGTCATCACCATCACATAAATGAAAAAGGAGGACATGATCTGAAAGAAAAAATGGCGTAGAGCACGAATCTGACCTCAATTTTAACTAACTCTACATATATAGAAAGATATGAGGAGTTGAATTTTGAGGTGTGTCAACTGAGTTGCTTCAATTTGACCTCTAAGCAACCCAATCTTCTTGCCTACATTGGTAAGACTTCAGAAAACCAAAGATCCAAGAGAATTGAGTAGAATTAAGAGAGAATCGAAGAGATGAAGTTTTCTGAAAATTACCTTCAATGCTATGCAGTTCTTGATGTTGCTTGCTCCAAACACGATCTGATCACACTTGAGAAGCTAGCAGGAAGTGATTACAGAGGTTGCAAGGCTTTGGATCCTGGAGTTCTTGAATCTCCAACAGTTGAGATTCAAACTCAAATTTCAAGTTGAAATTTATCAGGTTTTCCTTTAGAATGTGAGGGTTTCAATGAGGGGCAAAGCTGGCGCGCAAGGTGTGATTCAAATGAACACAGAGAGCATGTATTTATAGCATGAATAAATTATATTTGCACACTTCAAATTTTGTCCAATTTTAGCAATGTTGATGGCATGAGTGCATGGGCATGTGCAGGCCCATGATGCAATGCAAAAAAATCCAAAATAAATCCAAGTGAAGTCTGAATGGAAGCTTGATTGGCAAGGCAAAGGGAACTTAAGGTTTGAAGCTTGATTCTTTCCAAAGGTGCAGCTCTGTTAAATCCATGTGCAGACCTAGCAAACCTCGTCCAAAATGCATGAACTTTGGTTCTTTGGAAAGCTTGGATCAAGGGGAACAAGTTTGATGTTCAACACTTTTTCATTTGGAGCTTGGAACATGGAGAATTTTGAGGTGGAAATTTGGAATTTTCAACATGTTGAAATTTTTTCAAAGTGTCAAGCCATATATCTTAATATTCCACCTTGCTTAACTTTTTATGTTAACTTCAAATGAAAAGAGTGTATTCATTAAAGTTGTATCTCTTTCAATGACCTTCAAAATGGACACCAATTTAATGTCATTTGGATTTGGAATGATAGAGTTATGCATTTTTGAAGTTTGGAAAAATCACTTGTTCAATGGTATAGGTAAAAAATGACCTATAATGTAACCTCATATCACATGCTCATAAAAGTTGAGTTTGCTTTCACTCCAAACATAAAAGTTGAAGTAGACATCTTGAGTTTGATTGTGAAACTTGGAAATTTTTGATATAATAAAAATTGAGCAAGTTATGGCCTTGGGAAGTTGACTTTCAAATTAGGGTTTAGACAAAATGACCTATAATGTTTCAACATAGAAAATGATTTTACAAGCAAAAATATCTCTAGGTCTCAACATGAAAGTTGTTTGGAATGTCATTTAGAGTAACGTTTATCTTGGAATAATTTTCATATGGTGAAAATTGTAGGAGATAGGGTCTAGGGAGACCCAGTTTTGATCAGATGAATTCATCTGGCCAACCACCATCAACCAACTTGCTAACCGTCAATTCTTTGGACTTTTTTGGCTCATGGTAGATCATATATGAATAAGATGATGAATTTTGGAGTGTCCCTTTATAGATTTGATCAATTGGTGAGATAGCTTGTTGGAGAAGTTACTCAAGATACCTAGTCAAACTAGGGTTTCCAAGGCAAATCACCCTCAAACTCTTGAAGAAAACTTGATCAATATAACACGTAGGAATCAATGGAACTCATACATGACTCTAATAACCATTCTTGGATCAATTCATGGTTATGCTCTTTGTCATGAGGGTCCTAAACCCTAGATATGAACTTGATAGATCAATGGAGATCATGCCCTAACTACAAAAGAGTTAGGCAAATACAAAGATATATTTTTGGTATTTTGGTTAGTAAAATGATAATATATAAGTATGATAGAATCACATAGTGCTTGGTGATCTCTCCCAAAACAAACCCAATGAAAGAGGGGTAAGGAGGATGCCAAGGTATGATCCTAATGCTAATGCTTATGATGAAATTGAATGAGGGATCTTAGGGTAAAAATTAGGGTCTTACAACTGCCCCTATTTAAGGACATTCTAACTGAGGAGGAGAAGGTTAAAATCTTCATGGCGACTCAGTAGAATGGGCTTAAATAACAACATAAAGAAACAATTTTTGGTCCCTAAGAGACCTCATGATGCATATGATATGAATGTAAAAGTTAATGCTCTGTGGGGAAATATTGCCACAAAGGAAAAGAAATCAGAGAGATCGAAAGTCCACAAGAGTATAATGTATTCTGTAAGGAAAACTCACTGGGGAGACAAATATTCTGGGGGGAAAAAGGAGTAATGCGTAGGCCAGACTACGACTTAAAACTACTGGGGGACTCGAGGAATTCCATACAAACATGGAAAGACTCAGTCGGGGAAACAACAACATCTGCAGGGGATACGAGTAAGTCAGGATAAAACGGAAGTACTTGAATCATGCAGGAAGAGCAATTTCACTAAAGAAATACGCACTCAACTCAACCGGGGAAGAAATAAACTTCAACACAGGAGGAGCATAAATCTATTATCTACTACCTATTACTGGGTAATGAGATAATAATGATCTAACAGAGAGAACATCGGTCATCGGTTAGGATGAACATATCAAGGATGGCTCGTTGGGCTTCAATAGAAGGGAAGACCCATTACCGGTTACTAGGTAAGAATAGCCTTGCTAGGGAAAACTGTAAAAAAATAGGATTTACAACTACCAGTTACTGGGCAGAAGACCAAAGGTGAGAGTATCCATCATTGGTTAGGATGAACATATCAAGGATAAACTCAACAGGGAAGAAAATCCATCATCGGTTAAGATGAACATATCAAGGATAGTCTTGCCTAGGATTGTCAAGGAGGATATCCGTCATCGATTAAGATGAACATATCAAGGATAAACCAACTGAACAAAGGGTAGGAATTAAATCTATTGAATGCTGGATAGAAGACCATCAAAGAGAAAATCTATCACCGGTTAAGATGAACATATCAAGGGTTAACTTTGAGAGGGAAGAAAATAGGAATTAGATTCTATCAGTTACTGGATAGAATACCATCGAAGAGAAAATCCGTCACCGATTAGGGTGAACATATCAAGGATTAACTCTACGAAGGGGACAAAAGAAGGATTTACAACTACCGGTTGCTGGGTAGAAGACCGCAAACAGAAGGAAACCCGTCATCAGTTATGATGAACATATCAAGGATTAACTCTCTAGGGAACAAGAATAGGGATTACAACTACCTTTTTACTGGGTAGAATACCAAAGGTGAGAATATCCGTCATCGGTTAGGATGAACGTATCAAGGATAAACTCAGGCAGGGGAGAGAAAGATATCCGTCACCGGTTAGGATGAACATATCAAGGATATACTTTCTGGGGAATCAGAAACAAATAAATCCACTGTTGGGAAAACAAGGGTACTTTTGCCGGGTATTTGGGCTAGAAGTAACAAACTGCAAAATAAGAAGAATATTACCAGTTACTGGGTAATAATCTCTTAGGAGACTCGAAGCATCTATCTAGGTCAGAGCTAGATAGAAACAGTCAATTAAGACTCAACCCAATGAGGATATAACTCAATGGGAGTGATTCCGTCCATATAAACAACTAGAAAGGAAACTGAAGTAATAATCATCCACGAGGAACAACTCAGTGGGGATGAGGAGAAAGGTTAAAGTCTTTCTGTCTAAGGGGCCGACGCTCTACAATTGAGGGAGGACAGACACCGAAATTTGTATGGGGATAAAATACCACCATACAGAGAATGAGAATCTCAAATCAACAAGTTAATTAGATATGACGATGCAAATATGCAATTATGAAATTATATGAATGTATATCTATATGATGATTATACTGACAAAACGACCACAAAGGATACAAAGGTGTCGCAAAGAATTTGAATCATCGGTACAATCCTTGGTCAATCCACAAAAAGAGGGAGACAACTGCTGCAGAACAGAGAAATCAACAAACCAAAGGCTCAAATCTAATCGAGGGAGGAGATCTGCTGAGGAGAGGTGAAATTATGGAGTCTGCAAGGAATTTTAGGTTAACAGCATATCAAATGAGAGACAGCCATACAGAAGATAAACACAAAACAGCTGCTCAAAAACCAGGAGGAAACTCTGACCGGGAGCGAGTCAGGTGGAGACTGGTGGGGAAACCAATGCGATCTACTGGGGAAACATCTTACTCTGCTGAATATCAACCCTACTGAAGAAACCCCCCTTACCTGAGTTAATCCGGCGAATCTTGCAGCTTCAAGCTCTTCCTCTCTTCAACCCTTGTTCTATGGTTCTCTTTGCCCTTTTCCACTTTTCTGTCTCCTTTTTCCTTTTCACGTGAAATAAACCTTTTACCAAATGGGACCTTTTCTAATTCCAACTTTTATTCCAATAAAATAATAACCCAATAATAATAATTCCAATAATAATATTCCAATTATTTAATTAAATTAATAAATATATTATTAACTTACATTAAATAATTATCTTATTTTATCGGGGTGTTACAACTCTCCCCCACTAAAAGAGTTTTCGTCCTCGAAAACATACCTCAAGCGAATAACTCTGGATAGGACTCTTTCATCTGACTCTCAAGTTCCCAAGTCACATTGCCACCTGCTGGTCCTCCCCAAGCTACCTTCACCAAAGCAATCTCTTTACCCCGCAACCGCTTCAACTCTCGATCCTCAATCCTCATAGGTGATGTTTCAACAGTCAGGTTATCTCTCACCTTGACATCATCTACTTGGACCACATGCGACGGATCATGAATGTATCTCCTCAACTGAGACACATGAAAAACTTCATGCAAATTCGCAAGTGACGGCGGTAAAGCGATACGATAGGCTACCTCTCCTATCCTCTCCAAAATCTGATAAGGACCAATAAATCGAGGTGTCAACTTCTTCGACTTCAAAGCTCGACCAACCCCAGTTATCGGAGTAACACGAAGAAACGCATGATCTCCCTCTTGAAACTCAAGTGACTTCCTCCTCTTGTCGTGATAACTCTTCTGACGACTCTGAGCGATTCTCATCTTCTCCTGAATCATCTTAATCTTTTCCGTAGTTTGTTGAACAATCTCCGGTCCAACCACAGCACTCTCACCGGACTCATACCAACATAAAGGTGTCCGACATCTCCTACCATACAAAGCTTCAAACGGTGCCATACCAATGCTCGAATGAAAACTATTGTTGTAGGTAAACTCAATCAAAGGTAAGTAACAATCCCAAGTACCTCCCTTTTCCAAAACACAAGCCCTCAAAAGATCCTCTAGTGACTGAATCGTCCTCTCAGTCTGACCATCAGTCTGCGGATGATATGCAGAGCTCAATCTCAGCTTAGTTCCCATAGCCCTCTGCAAACCTTCCCAGAACTTCGATGTAAATCTAGGATCTCTGTCCGAAACAATACTCGACGGAATACCATGCAAACTTACAATCTTCTCAATATACAACTCGGCTAATCTCTCTAACGGATAATCCATTCTGATCGGAATGAAATGAGCCGATTTTGTCAATCTGTCCACAATCACCCAAATAGCTTCAAAATTCTTACTTGTCCTCGGTAAACCAGAAACAAAATCCATACTGATACTATCCCACTTCCACTCTGGAATAGCCAACGGTTGCATTAGCCCAGACGGCTTCTGATGCTCAAACTTTGACTTCTGACAAGTCAAACAAGAATAAACAAAACTCGCAATTTCTCTTTTCATTCCCGGCCACCAAAATAACCTTTTCAAATCATGATACATCTTCGTAGCTCCAGGATGAATACTCAAGCCACTACGATGTCCTTCCTCAAGAATACTCTTCTTAAGCTCGGTAACATCCGGAATGCACACCCGATTACCAAATTTCAAAACACCATTCTTATCAACTCTGAATTCACCACCTTGACCTTGATTCACTAGAGTCAACTTATCAACCAAAAGCACATCGGATTTCTGACCCTCTCTAATCTCATCCAGAATACCACTCGTTAACTTCAACATTCCCAATTTAACACTATTGTGAGTACTCTCACACACCAAACTCAAGTCTCTAAACTGCTCAATTAAATCCAGTTCCTTAACCATTAACATAGACTTATGCAATGATTTCCGACTCAATGCATCAGCCACTACGTTTGCTTTACCCGGATGGTAATTCAAACCAAAGTCATAATCCTTCAGAAACTCTAACCATCTCCTCTGTCTCATATTCAGCTCTTTCTGATCAAACAAATACTTTAAACTTTTATGGTCACTGAAAACCTCAAATCTTGACCCGTACAAGTAATGCCTCCACAACTTCAGAACAAAAACCACAGCTGCCAACTCTAAATCGTGTGTCAGATAGTTCCTCTCATGAACCCTCAGCTGTCTCGAAGCATAAGCTACAACCTGCTTATTCTGCATCAACACACCACCCAAACCCAACAATGAAGCATCACAGTAAACCTCAAATGGTTCCGACGAACTCGGTAATATCAGAACAGGAGCAGTAGTTAACCTTCTCTTTAACTCTTGAAAACCTTCTTCACACTTTGAGTCCCAAACAAACGCTTGCCCCTTTCTAGTCAACATCGTCAATGGTAACGCCAACTTAGAAAATCCCTCAATGAATTTCCTATAATAACCAGCCAAACCAAGAAAACTCCTTATCTCAGAAACTGACTTCGGAGCTTCCCACTTAGATACCGCTTCTATCTTAGAAGGATCAACAGCAACACCACCTCTGGAAATCACATGACCAAGAAAACTAACCTCTTCTAACCAAAATTCACATTTAGACAGTTTAGCAAATAACTTCTTTTCTCGTAGAACTCTTAAAACCATTCTCAAATGCTCAGCATGCTCTTCTTCAGATTTCGAATACACCAAAATATCGTCAATAAACACCACAACAAACTGGTCTAGATACGGATGGAAAATCCTATTCATATACTCCATAAATACTCCAGGCGCATTAGTCACACCAAAAGGCATTACAGAATACTCATAATGTCCATACCTCGTTCTGAAAGCAGTCTTCTGAATATCCTCAGTTTTCACACGTATCTGATGATATCCCGACCTCAAATCTATTTTGCTGAACACACTCGCACCAACCAACTGATCCATCAAATCATCAATCCTCGGCAAAGGATACCGATTCTTGATCGTCACTTTATTCAGTTGCCTGTAGTCCACACACAACCTCGTAGTACCTTCTTTCTTCTTAACCAATAACACTGGTGCACCCCACGGTGACACACTCGGACGAATAAATTTCTTATCCAACAGATCTTCCAACTGACTCTTCAATTCAGCTAACTCAACAGCCGACATACGGTACGGAGCCATCGATATCGGCCTAGTACCAGGTACCAAATCAATCGAGAACTCAACTTCCCGCTCTGGTGGTAATTCATTCACTTCTTCAGGAAACACATCAGGAAAATCACACACCACGGCTAGATCATAAATCGCCAGTTTATCTTTAGCCTCCAAAGTCGCTAACAGCATAAACAACTCTGCCCCATCTGCTACTGCCTCATTCACCTGCCTTGCTGATAGAAACAAATCCTTTCCTTCCTCAATCTCAGGAAAGATCACAGTCTTATCAAAACAGTTGATATAGACTCGGTTAAACACCAAACAGTTCATACCCAGAATAACATCAATCTGCACAAGTGGAAGACACACTAGGTCTATCCCAAAGTCTCTACCAAAAATACTCAAAGGACAATTTAAACAAACTGAAGTAGTAGTCACTGAACCCTTCGCAGGAGTATCAATCACCATACTTCCATGCATCTCCGATATCTCTAATTTAAGTTTCATAGCACAATCCAAAGATATAAAGGAATGAGTCGCACCTGTGTCAATAATAGCTACAAGAGGAAAGCCATTAATATAACACGTACCTCGGATCAAACGATCATCTGCAGAGGTCTCAGAACCCGATAAAGCAAAGACCTTGCCTCCCGACTGGTTCTCTCTCTTCGGCTTAGGACACTGTGGACTAATATGACCCAACTCTCCACAGTTGAAACAAGTCACAGTCTTCGACCGGCACTCTGCAGCCAAGTGACCACCTTTGCCACACTTAAAACACTTCTTCTCATTACTGGTACACTCATGGATACGATGTCCCGCCTGACCACATCTGTAGCACTTAGCAGGGGCACTAGAGTCTCCCCCACTAGGCCTCTTCATCCCACTCTGCCTCTGGAAACCTTTGCCAGCTGCATACGGTTTCCCACGATCGTTCTGATTCTTGCCTTTCCTATCAACCCTTTGCTGATAGCTCTCTGCTCTAGCCTTGGTATCCTGTTCAAAAATCCTGCAACAGTCAACCAAATCAGAAAACACTCTGATCCGCTGATACCCAATAGCCTGCTTGATCTCGGGACGCAACCCGTTCTCAAACTTCACGCATTTCGAAAATTCCCCAGTAGCCTCGTTATAGGGAGTGTAATACTTTGACAACTCTGTGAACTTAGCAGCATACTCAGTAACAGACCTGTTACCCTGCTTCAATTCTAAGAACTCTATCTCTTTCTTTCCTCTGACATCTTCTGGAAAGTACTTCCTCAGGAATCTCTCTCTGAACACCGCCCAAGTGATCTCAGTATTCCCAGCAGATTCCAACTCAGTGCGGGTAGCAACCCACCAATCATCTGCTTCCTCTGACAGCATATGCGTACCGAACCTGACCTTCTGGTTATCGGCACACTCAGTCACTCGGAAGATCCTCTCGATCTCCTTCAACCACTTCTAAGCACCATCTGGATCGTATGCCCCCTTGAACATTGGAGGATTGTTCTTCTGGAACTCACTCAGTTGATGAGCAGCTCCCAGTCCCACAACATTCGGATCTCCTCCAAGTACTCCAGCTAGCATACCCAGAGCCTCAGCAATCGCAGCATCGTCTCTACCTCTTCCAGCCATCTCTATTCTGAAAACCCAACAAGCTAAAACAATAAGTACTGATAGGGTTACACAACACCTATCCCGTATAGGGGAACAGAATAATTACGACTCGACTCGACCGACTATGCTCTGATACCACTAATGTAACACCCTTCTAAAATACCCCAAATATTTATTTATAACATCAAAACAATTATCAGAGTAAATATGCAATTAAGGGTGTCACACATGACACTTCACACCGTGTTCCAAAATATCTGGTCATACTCATTTATTTATCAAAATAAACATTTGCATAATTCGCAGCGGATAGAAATTAACAACAACATACAAAACATGTAACACATTACATGTAAAGTTGTTCAACAACCAAATGAAAACATAGTAAAACATCCCATCCCGATGTTACATCTACCAGAGCATGACCCACTAAGGAACTACACTAGAATCCAAGGACTAGCTTCTACTCAATCATTGCTCGTTACCTGAAAAATAGTTGTAAGGGTGAGTTCATCAATCGATATAATAAGCATTATAAAATATCATGTCATGTTAAGTAATTTAACACATTAATCACCCTAATCACATCACACATTCGGTAACGGCACATCAATTCAAATATCATACTCAATACAAATACAACTCATGCTCATACTCAATATCAACACGAACACACGTATAATATTGGAATACATCCATCCATATTATACGCCATACACATATTATGCAATGAGACTCCATGCATGCGGTACCGACTATTTGTGAACATATAGTTCACCTCACCGTCCAAATCCAGGCACGGCTACCAAGCCCACTAGTCCCACTCATTTGAGACCTAGTGACTCACTCACTAATTCCTCACCATGGGAATTAGCTACCACCCCAAGGGCCATGCTATGCACGCTAATTCACCTAGCATGCAAACATCAACAACAGTCCATAATGACTAACTCACTAATTCCTCACCATGGGAATTAGCTACCACCATAAAGGCCACAATATGCATGCTAATCACCTAGCAATGCTAAATCATCAACCACAATTCAGGAATAGACATATGCTCACACTCTAAGCCATAAAACAGTCTATTCACAAATGCACACATAACTGATACATTCACAAGATCATGCATACCATCACACATCATCAGTATTTTATCACATAAGCATATCAGATCATGCCAAAGAACAACCACAGTATTAGCACACTCTACTAATACCTATACTACTCAAAACAACGGGAAATGATCCCTAATATATCGTACATCAGCTAAATCACATTACTCAGCTGAACAACCAAAAACTGCACAACAACAGCACAGAAAAATCACAATCCTGCCCATACGCGTACTGCCTAGTCCCATACGCGTATGGCCCATCTCTCAATTAAATCCCATACGCGTAACACCATCTCATACGCGTATGCTACGCGTATCACTTCCCCATACGCGTACCAACAGAGACCAAACTACGTTCAAAACATCATCTTCCTCATCCATACGCGTATTGCCTAGTGCCATACGCGTACCAGACCATCTCATACGCGTATTGCCTAGTGCCATACGCGTATGACCAGAAACCAGATTTCCAGATCTGCTATGGTCTTCTCTACTACGAGATCTACCAATTCCAACCTCCTACAATCCAATTTTTCACAGTAATCGTTCATATCATCTAACACGAATCATACCCTATTCAATTTCACCAATTCTAACATTATTACATCTAATTCCTACGAATTTCTCCAATTAAAACCCGTATTTCGTTCATCCAATATTTTCACAAATTCAGCATACATCATTCTAATCAGAGTCAAAACAATGGTTTATCACTACCCACTACATGTTATCCCATAATACCCATTAATCGACGATAAACCCCCCTTACCTGAGTTAATCCGACGAATCTTGCAGCTTCAAGCTCTTCCTCTCTTCAACCCTTGTTCTATGGTTCTCTTTGCCCTTTTCCACTTTTCTGTCTCCTTTTTCCTTTTCACGTGAAATAACCCTTTTACCAAATGGGACCTTTTCTAATTCCAACTTTTATTCCAATAAAATAATAACCCAATAATAATAATTCCAATAATAATATTCCAATTATTTAATTAAATTAATAAATATATTATTAACTTACATTAAATAATTATCTTATTTTATCGGGGTGTTACAACAACCATCTTTTGAATAATCTTCTTAATGTTCTTGTTCGCAGCTTCAACAGCCCCATTCATCTTAGGTCTGTAGGGAGATGAATTATGATGTGCAATCTTAAAATCATTGCAAAGAGCTTCCACCATATTATTATTCAAGTTCGATCCATTATCAGTAATGATCTTACTTGGCACACCATATCGACATATGATCTGATTCTTGATAAACCTTACAACAACATGCTTGGTTACATTTGTATACGACGCCGCTTCAACCCATTTGGTGAAGTAGTCAATTGCCACCAAAATGAAACGATGTCCATTCGAAGCTTTGGGCTCAATCATCCCAATCATATTAATTCCCCACATGGAGAAGGGCCATGGGGAAGAGATAACATTCAATAGTGTCAGAGGAACATGAATCTTATCAGCATAAATTTGACACTTGTGGCACTTGTTCACAAACTTGCAACAGTTAGATTCCATTGTCAGCCAATAGTAACCTGCTCGCAACATCTTATTTACCATTGCATGTCCATTGGAATGAGTACCAAAGGAACCTTCATGCACTTCGGTCATTAACAAGTCTGCTTCGTGTCTATCCACGCATCTGAGTAAAACCATGTTGAAGTTTCTCTTGTACAATATATCACCATTCAAGTAGAAATTACCGGCTAATCTTCTCAAGGTCTTCTTATCTTTCAAAGATGCCCCAGGCGGGTAAATCTGACTTTGGAGGAAACATTTGATGTCGTAATACCACGACTTCTCATCTTTGATCTCTTCAACAGCAAACACACAAGCTGGCCTATCAAGACGCATCACAGACAAATTGGGAACTACATTCTAATACTTCACTATAATCATTGATGCCAACGTTGCAAGAGCATCTGCCATTCAGTTCTCATCTCCAGGAATATGATGGAACTCAACCTTTGTAAAGAAAGTTGAAATCTTCCTTGCATAATCTCTATATGGTACCAAACCAGGTTGGTTCGTCTCCCATTCACCTTTGATCTGATTCACAACTAAAGCTGAATCTCCAAAGACATCTAAATACTTGATTCTGAGATTCATGGCCTCTTCAAGCCCCATAATGCAAGCTTCATATTCTGCCATGTTGTTTGTACACTTGAAAGTTAATATAGTTGTAAATGGTAGATGCGTCCCTTGAGGAGTAATGATCACTGCCCCAATGCCATTTCCATATTGATTAACAGCTCCATCAAATACCATGCCCCAACGGGAACCAGGTTCTGGCCCTTCTTCAAGCAATGGTTCATCACAATCTTTCATTTTCAAGTACAAAATCTCTTCATCAGGAAAATCATACTGCACTGACTGGTAATCTTCAATTGGTCGGTGAGCCAAATGGTCAGCCAATATACTACCTTTGTTCGCTTTTTGAGATCGGTATTCAATATCATACTCTGATAACAACATCTGTCAACGGGCAATCCTCCCAATTATAGCAGGCTTCTCAAATATATACTTGATCAGATCCGTTTTGGATATCAACCAAGTGGTATGATTTAACATATACTTCATAAAAGTTGTATCTCTTTCATAGGCCTTCAAAATGGTCACCAACTTCATGTAATTTGAATTTGGAATGCTAGAGTTATGCATATTTGAAGTTTGGAAAAATCACTTGTTCAATGGTATAGGTAAAAATGACCTATAATGTAACCTCATATCACATGCTCATAAAAGTTGAATTTGCTTTCACTCCAAACATCAAAGTTGAATTAGACATCTTGAATTTGATTGTGAAACTTGGAAATCTTTCATATCATAAAAATTGAACAAGTTATGGCCTTGGGAAGTTGACTTTCAATTTAGGGTTTAGACAAAATGACCTATAATGTTTCAACATAGAAAATGATTTTCCAAGAAAAACTAGCTCTAGGTCTCAACATGAAAGGTGTTTGGAATGTCATTTATAGTAATTGTGCTCTTGGAATCATTTTCATATGGTTTGGGATCACACTTTGGCATCCTACTGACCCCTCAGAATGTATCATTTCATGTCTCCTCAAAGTCGGTTTCAGGCATGTTTCCAGTTGTAAGACCCCAATTTTGATCCTAAGATCCCAAATGCCATCTCATCATTAGCATTGACATTGGGATCACACCTTGGCATCCTCCTTACCCCTCATTAATTAGGTTTTTATTGGAAGAGATCACCAATCACTTTTGATTGTATCATACTTTGTTTTTATTTGTTTACTAACCAAAATACCAAAAATATGTCTATGTGTAGCTTTGTTTCTTTTGTAGGTAATGTGTGTGTCCAAATGTGCCTCATCAAGCTCAAAACTAGGGTTTGATACCCTCAATGCAAGGGATCAATCAAGGGAAGGTTCACAATGGTTCTAAGCATCATATATGGATTCTCATGTTCTTTATTTATCATTTTGATCAAGAATTTATAAAGAGATTGAAGCTTGTTTCCCTTGGAAGCCCTAATTCATCTAGGTATATTGTGCGACTTCCTCAACAAGTTTCTTCATCAATTGATAGAAAACATCAAGGGATGATTCATTATACCTCATATTATGCATATATGGTTCTCCATGAGCCCCATAGATCAAAATAACTTCAAGTTTGCAATATGGTTCAAGGAGGTTGACCAGAGAAAGTCAACTGGTCAAATCTAGGGTTCCCGAGACCCTATGTCCTACACTTTTTGTCATATGAAAATGATTCCAAGAGAAAAGTAACTCTTTTGATACATTACAAACAACTTTCATGTTTTCATCAAGAGCTAATTTTTCTTGGGAAGTCATTTTTTATGGTGAAATATTATAGGTCATTTTGTTTGTGCCCTAGTTGGAAGTTCAACTCCCAAGAACTATAACTTGCTCAATTTTTATGATATGAAGGTCATAAAAGTTTCATGATCAATTTAAAGATGTCTTTTACAACTTTTATTCTTTTATAAATGTCAAATTCTATTTGCAAGGGCATGTTCCAAGAGGAAACATTATAGGTCATTTTGGGCCATTACCATTGAACAAGCAATTTCCCTAAACTTCTAAAATCCATAACTACCTTATGCAAGATCCAAATGATGTCAAATTTGTGACCAAATTGAATAGTAATGAAATATATAAAACTTTGGTGAAGGAACCATTTTCATTTGAAGTTCAAGGCAAAAGTTATTCAATGTGGAAGAAGTAGTCATTTGACTTTATACTTAGAAAATTTTCAACCATGTTTGATTTCTCCAACATCCACCTCAAAATTAGTCATAATCCAAGTTCCAAATGGAAAAGTCTTCAACAGCAAAGTTGTTACCCTTCATGTTATCTTTCCAAAACATCCAAGATCATAGCATTTGGATCATGTTTGAGTGGCTTGCACATGGTTACTTTGCATGGCTTGTTTTGGAAACTTTTGAACTTAATTTTCAAATTCCTTTGCATGGCTTCAGGTTATGATCTCAACATGTTTTGTGCACGAATTTGGACTCAATGCAATCATCATTTGGGCCTATCACACACTCATGCACCCATGTAGACAAGTTACTTAATTTGGCCAAGTTTTCAAAAGGTGTGGAAAGCAATCATCATGCTATAAATACATGCCCTCTTGCTCCGAATGAAGGGGACCTTACCCAAGCTTTGAATTGCAAACACCCTCACCCTCTGTTGATGGAATTTCTTGAAGATTTATGTTGAAATCAAGTTTCGATTCCATTATGTTTTAGAATTGAAACTCCAAGAATTCTACTTTTGAATCCATTTCATCTCCATCAAGCTAGTGGAAGTAAGCCCAAGCAAATCGAGATCGAGATCAAGCTTCTTCACTGCAAACAAAAGGTAAATTTTGTGAAACTTTATCTCTTTGATTCTCTCTCAATTCTCCATCATTTCAAGTAATTTTTGGTTGGCTGAAGTCCTACCAATGTAGGCAACAAGATTGAGTTGCTTTGAGGCCAAATCGAAGCAACTCAGATTATGCACCTAAAATTTCAAATCCATGTATCTTTTAATATACTTGGAATTGGGAGAAATTAATGTCAGATTCGAGCTCCTGAGCATTTTTCCTTTCAATTAGTGTGCTCACTTTTTATTTTAATGGAGGTTGGTGATGGACCAGTCCGGCAAGGTCCATTAGAGAAAAAGACCGGAGCTAGGGCTCCGGTGATGCGTTGGCGCCTTCCCAGCCTTTTGATCTTGTCCAAACATTTTAATCAGTGCCTTTGATTTATTTGACTCTGTTTGCAGCGTATTAACCTTGGTGTACCATGTTCCCTATGCGCGTGGCTATCAGATCTGCCACCTCAATTAATGAGGGAGATCTGATGCCCCTTGTTTTTTCTAATTTCTTTTTATTTTTTATTTTTCTTTTAATCCTTTTTTTTAATTCATATTAAATTCATTTTTAGTCCAAAAAATATGGACTTTCAACAAAAATCTTTAAATATTTTCATCTTCCATATTTTGAATTAAAATCTTTTTTTGGATTATTTTGATATTTTACATGAATTAAATGATTTTTAACTTGTTTTTAAATATTTTAAAATAGTTATGACTTTCCAAAAATCGTGATTTTTTTTGTCTAAGGTCCTTTGACCTTGTTTGACCTAGGATAAATCATTTGGCCATTTATTTAGTGTTTTGAATAGATTTGAGGTTTTGTCCATTTAAAATTTCATTTTAATTCATTTTTAATTGAACAATTTTAAAAAAATTATGTTGAGCTATTTAATTGATCTTGTGATGTTTGACTTTCTGTTTGGCCTTGGTCATGGTTGATTTGACTTTTGTTTGACCAATACTATTGGATTTAGGGAGTTGATGAAATGTACATTTCATTCCCTAAAATAAATGGATAGTATTGATCAGATGAAATTCATCCTATGATCAATTTGGATATTTGGGTTTCTATTTACACTTCCCTCTTTATCTTCATCCCTATTCTTTCCCGATCCATCATTGACCAATGAATTCTCTTCACGTAAAAATGCTAGTTGATTCATCAATGACCTTATGTATGATGAATAAACATGAGTTTGACTAAGATAGGTCCCTCCCCTTTTTTTAGTGTGTGGTATATTATAGGAGTTGGGTTCTTTGTACCAAATCTCTAACATGCATTAAAACCTATATTTTTTTTTACCCGACCTCAGATAGTTGTGACTTCTACATAAGTCCAATTTCGATTGCTTAAAATAGAGCTAAATTTATCCAAAAAGGCATATCCTTCTTGTAAGTGAGATTGTAAGTCTCCAATTATTCATGGCATTATGTGAAAGCTTGACCTTTTTTCTTTTCATGAGAGCTAGTGGCATACTTGTCGATTTATCCAAGTTGGAGCCCTTCTCATGGATGATGTCTTGGTTCATGTATTCATCCTTGTGAATGAATGATTGATTGTTATCCAAAGAATGACTTTAACAAATTGACATTTTCACTAACCTTTGACTAACTCTTTATTAATGTTGCTTTACTTTCAAGTCATTTACTTAATGTAATTTACATTTCAGTAGCTTTATCATTCATTTCCATTTACATTTCATGCAACTTGTTTATGTTTCAAGTCCTTTTCACTTTGCTCATTTGAGCCATATCTTGTGATTGTATATATTATTTGCTTGTCTTTGTTTTTGATTATTGTCTTAGGACCTTAAAATACCTAATAACAACAAAAACCTAAAAAAAAATATTTGTGGACTGTTGGACTTGATCTGAACTTTTGGACTTAGAATAGGCAACTTCCTTATGCTTTGAGGACTTGGCCAATGCCACTATCTTAGTCTGGGTTATCCATGACTGTGCCTTTCATCTGATGCAAAATTTTGAGTGCCTTGGTCTTCATATGGTTTGCTTGGATATTCCTTATGCTGATTGCTTGCTAAAGTCCAAAGGAAAATAGGTTTCTATATGACATTCTTGTCTATTGGATTGCATCCTATTGGTCAGATATTTTCAACCCTTAACTTTTAATTTTTGTCTAGGATAGTCCCTTCATCTCCTCCCACTTCTTAAATTTAAAAATCTCTCCCTCTTTTCAAAACCTTATTTGTTTAAGTTTTTTAACTTATACATGTTTTAATGATTAGAAACTTTGGCCTTATGCCAATGAATTTTCAAACTATTTCTTAAATCAAACTTGTGAATGAACTTAACCATATTGACTTTAATTTCAAAAAGAAAAAAAGAACTAACAACCCCATTCAAATCGTTGTCCTTTTGTGCCTTTTCATCTAAACTTTTGTTAAAATCAATTCACCAACTTCTTTGAAATTTTTACCATGATCTACAAGTTATTATCCTTAGTACACTCCTTTGTCATGGTTCTTAACCCGACTCCATGCTCGTGACTCGCAGCAAACCCTTTGATTCTTGGTTGATCCGATCAGTCTCATCATTGTCAATGGAACTTGGGTGTTGATAAGGTGAAAACCGTAATACACCAAAATGGATGATTGATATTGATGATGACCTGATCCATCCCTTGACCTTTATTTGTGTTTGCCTTGTGTGTGATCCCTATTATGTGATTGTTGCATTCATGCATACATGTGCTCATAAAATTCATCATAGAAAAATAAATTTCAAGGGAGCTACGGTGTTGTTTTCAAATATTTTCGGACCATGGAATATGGACGAAGGAACACTAAGATGTATAGTTTCAGGTGTCCTGACATGAAAGTGTTAAGGAAGTTATCATCCTTTGTATTAGATCCCATGGACTTCAAGCAACGTCATGGGAAGCTCTTGTCCGTATTATCTACCGACGTGGCTGAAGGACTTCTGAGTGTTTTGGTTCAATTCTATGACCCTCTTTATCGGTGCTTTACTTTTCCCGACTATCAGCTTGTGCCCACGTTAGAGGAGTATGCCCATCTCTTGGGTATGCCCATGTCTAACAAGGTACCTTTTAGTGGATTGGAGGAGATCCCTATATCTCATGTCATAGCCGAAGCTCTTCATTTGAAGAAATATGAGATTGATGCTCATTTGGTGAAGAAAGGAGGGATTCTTGGGTTAACTTATGATTTTCTCATTGGTAGGGATACTGTTTTTGCTCAAGCCAGTAGCATGGACACTTTTGAAGCTATCTTTGTATTTCTCATCTATGGTTTAGCTTTGTTCCCTAACATTGGCAATTTTATTGATTTTTATGCAAATAGAATTTTCTTGATTGGGAATCATGTTCCGGCTCTGTTGGATGACATGTATTTCTCTTTGAATTTAATGAATTCTAAGGGTGGTGGAACCGTTGTGTGTTGTTTTCCTCTTTTGTAGAAGTGGTTTATTTTGCACTTGCCTCAGACGCCTGCTTTCTTGGAGAACCGGCAATGTCTACGGTGGTCCCAGAGAATTATGTCTCTCACTAATGATGATATTATTTGGTATGATTTTACATTGGTTAGCGTGGATATTATTGATAGTTGTGGTGATTTCTCTAACGTGCCTCTTATTGGTACTCAAGGAGGAATCAACTACAACCCAGCATTGGCCCGTTGTCATCTTGGGTTCCCCTTGAAAGATAAGCCTAATAACATCTAGTTAGAGGGTCTATTCTATCAATAGGGTAAAGATCCCCAACTTTTGAAGAGTAGAATGGTGCGTGCTTAGCACAATATGCATAGGAAAGGAAGATCCGAGCTTGGTCCATACAACTATGTATTTTTGGAAGCCTATACTATTTGGTTGAATAAGAGAGCTTTAGAGCTCAAGATGTTGTACGCTTGTGAGAAACCTATGTATGTGGTTATGGTTAAGCCATCAACTCTCCCTAACAAGGATGTAGAGGAGTTGGAAGACTCACTTACCAAGATGAAGTAAGAGATAGACTTGTGGGAAGAGAGGTTCCATGCTTTGAACTGAAAGCTTGAGGAGTTGCAACTTGAGTCGAAATACAAAGATGCACTTATTGAGATTCTCGAGGAGCGTGTAGTGAGGACACACAAAGAGCTAGAGGATTTGTTTTCCTCTAGTATGCGTCCGTCTTCCGGTGCTTGGAAGAAGATTGTTGATCAACTTGTCCTTGAGAAGGCGCAGATGAACACATCCTTTGAGTCAGAGATTCGATGCATTAGAAGGAAGTATGCTCCCTTGGCCAGATCATCTGATGCAATTTTTAGGGACCCTTAGAATGATGTTTTACTTTTCTCTTGTATTTATATTTTGGTTTTTGAAATTGTACTCAGTGTAATCCTTCCATTTTATGAATAGAAAGAGATTTTATGGTCAATTGAATTATTATTACTAATTGAAAATATTTGCAAGTAAGACTTCACATATTCCTTGAAATTAAATCAAAAACATTTCATTTCATGCATCATTTGCATAATAGGTTTCTTCGGCCAGATGTCTTATCAATTCTTCTTCTGTGTATCAGCCAAGCTGACTCATCACTATAACACCCGAGCTAATTGTCTGAAAAGAATGGAGCATCTTGAACAAGAGAACAAGGAGCTTAAGGATGAAATTTCCAGACTCACAAACTTGATCGAGTCTGTGATAGATGCGCAGAACCAACCATCTCCACCTCCTGCAACTCCTCTTCCTCAAAGGACTGTCATTTCAGATATTACTTCAGCATTTGTGCCTGCGGTTGCTATCCAGTCTGTTCCTGCCATGCCTACTGGGTTCCCTTGGGGAATGCCACCAAATTTTGTTCTTGAAGGGTACGCGCCAACATTTGTTTATGTGCAGACATCTAGCCAGATCAGGTCTGTGCCTCCTCCTATTGTGCATACTCTACCTCTTGAGGATACTATTTACAAATCTGAGCCGTTTGAAGGTCTAGATGTTTATGAAAAGATGGATGAGATGAAGGATTTATTTCTTGAGTTGCATAAGGAATTGAGGACCCTAAGAGGAAAGGATTTATTTGTTAAAAGTGTTGTCGAGCTGTGTTTAGTTCTCAATGTCAAGATTCTGGTGAAGTTCAAGGTCCCAAACTTTGAAAAATATAAGGGGAATACTTGTCCTCTGAGTCATCTTGTCATGTATGCTAGAAAGATGTCTACTCAGACAGACAATGATCAGCTGCTTATTCACTACTTCCAAGATAGTTTGATAGGTGTTGCTCTTAGATGGTACATGGTCTTGGACAATGCTAGTGTTCGTACATTTAATGACTTGGGTAATGCCTTGGTCAATCAATATAAGTACAATGTTGATATGGCTTCGGATCGTGACCAACTCCGGTCAATGTCTCATAAGGACAAGGAGACATTAATAGAATATGCTCAAAGACGGAGGGAGTTGGCTGCTCAGATTAATCCACCTCTAGAGGAAAAGGAAATGACCAAGATATTCTTGAATATGCTGAGTTTGTTTTACTATGAACGTATGATTGCAAGTGCCCCTAATGATTTCATCGAGATGGTGAACATTGGGATGAGATTGGAAGAAGGAGTCTGAGAGGGAAGATTAGCCAAAGTTGAAGCTTCGGCGTGCAAGAAGTTTGGTGGTAGCTTCTCCAAAAATAAGGAAGGAGAAACTAATGCAGTATCAGCAGGGAGGCAGAGGAGGCTGTAAGACCCCAATTTTGACCCTAAGATCCCTTATGCTATTTCATCATATGCATTGGCTTTGGGATCACACCATGGCATCCTCCTTACCCCTTGTTCATTGGGTTTGAATTGGGAGAGATCACCAAGCACATTTGGTTGTATCATACCTCTTTTTTCTTTGTCTAGTAACCAAAATACCGAAAATATGTCTATGTATAACTTTGTCTCTTTTGTAGGTAATGTGTACATCTACCAATGCCTCATCAAACTCACAACTAGGGTTTGAGACCCTCATGCAAGGAGATTAATCAAGATATAGTTCAATATGGTTCTATACATCATATATGGATCCTCATGTTCTTTATTTATCATTTAGATCAAGAAATCATCAAGAGTTTGAAGCTAGTTTCCATTGGAAACCCTAATTCATCTAGGTATCTTGTGTGACTTCCTCGACAAGTTTCTTGAAAAATGGTCCAATATATCATGGGATGCTCCATTATACATCACCTTATGCATATATTATCCTCCATGAGTCCAAAAGATCAAGATAACTTCAAGTTTACGAGTTGATTCAAAGAGGTTGACCAGAGAAAGTCAACTATTCAAAACTGGGGTTCTCTAGACCCTATCTCCTACAATATTTGTCATATGAAAATGATTCTAAGAGAAAATTTACTCCTTATGACATTCCAAACAACTTTAATATTGACATCAAGAGCTATCTTTGCTTGGAAAGTCATTTTTTATGGTGAAAGATTATAGGTCATTTTGTCTGTGCCCTAGTTAGGAGGTCAACTTCCAAGGACCATAACTTGCTCAATCTTTATGAGATGAATGCCATCCAAGTTCCATGATCAATCTCAAGACGCCCTCTCCAACTTTAATGCTTTGAGAAATGTCAAATTTCACTTGCAAGGGCATGTACCAAGAGTAAACATTATAGGTCATTTTGGGCCATTACCATTGAACAAGCAATTTTCCTTAACTTCTAAAATGCATAACTACTTCATGCCAAATCCAAATAAGGTCAATTTTTTTACCAATTTGAAGAGGATGGAAAGAGATACAACTTTTATGAAGGAACCATTTCCATTTGAAAGTCATAGCAAAAGTTATTCAAGGTGGAAGAAATGGATATATGACTTGGTACTTAGAAAAATTTCAATTATGTTTGATTTCTCAAACTTTCACCTCAAACTTCATCATGATCAAAGCTTCAAATGGAAAACTGTTCAACATCAAAGTTGTTTTCCTTGATGTCATGTTTCCAAAAAGTTGAAGATCACCTCATTTGGATAATATTTGAAGGACTTGCGTATGGGATCTTCACGAGGCTTCATTTGGTAAGATTTTTGTTCAAAATTTATTTCCATTATGCATGGCCATGTGACATCATTTCAGCTTGATTAACACAAAATATTGGATCATTTGGCATCATGAATTGGGCCTTGTACACGCCCTAGAATCCATGCAAGCAAGGGTTGCTAAAATTGGAAAAAATGGAAAGTGTGTGAAAAGAAATCATAACCCTATAAATACATGACCTTGGTGATCAGAATGAGGATCCTACTTGCCCAAGCTTTGAACCATTGCCTCCCTAACCTCCATTAAAGGATAAACTTTAAGATTTCACTTGAAATCGAGTTTCAAATCTCCTTCTGTTTTGAGATTGAAACTCCAAGAATCCAAGCCTCGCTTTGATCAATTTCACTTCCTACATGCTTCTAGAGTCAAGCCAAGCCAAATTGGAAGCAAGATTAAGCTGATTGAAGCTCCCCAAAGGTGAGACTTCAGAAACTTCTCTTCTTCGATTCTCCTTCATTTCTCATCTATTTTGATTGATTTTTAGTTTGATGAAGTCCTACTAATATAGGAAACAAGATTGAGTTGCTTTGAGGTTAAATCGAAACAACTCATTTCTTGATCCTCAAGATTCAAATCCATGTATCTTTCAATATAACTTGGAATTGGAAGAAATTGAGGCCAAATTCGAGCTCCTGAGCATTTTTCCTTTAAAACCATGTCCACACTTTTTATTTTGGTGAAGGTTGGTGGTGAACCAGTCCGGTGAGGTCCACCGGAGAAGAAGGCCGGAGCTAGAGCTCTGGTGGTGCGTTGGCACTCTATCAACCTTTTGATCCATTTGAAATGTTTTCATCTCAGCCTTCCCTTGTGATTACAACGCGTGTGATGCTTTGACTGAGGTGCGTCGTGGATAGCATGCGTGTGGCCATCAGATCTGCCACCTCAATTAATGAGGGAGATCTGATGACCCCTGATTTTTCATATTTTCTGATTTTCCATTTAATTGCTTTATTTTGTTTAATTCATAATTAATCCATTTTTAATCCAAAAAATATGGGACTTTCGCCAAAAATCTTTAAATATTTTTCTCTTCCATATTCTGAATTAAAATTATATTTTGGATAAATTTTGGTATTTTTCATGAATTAAATGTTTTTGTGCATATTTTTAATTGTTTAAAAATACTTTTGACTTTTTAAAAATCATGAACTTTTTTGTCTAAGATCCTTTGATATTGTTTGACCTAGGATAAATCCATTGGCCATTTATTTGGGGTTTTGAAGGGATTTGAGGTTTTGTCCAAATTAAAATGTATTTTAATTCATTTTTAAATTGATTAAATGTTTAAAAATTATGTTGAGACATTTTTATGGTCTTGTGATGTTTGACTTTCTGTTTGGGCCTTGGTCATGGTTGATTTAACTTTTGTTGGATCAAAACCATTAGATTTAGGGGATTGATGAAATGTACATTTCATCTTCCAAAATGAATGGATGGTTTTTATCAGATGAAATTCCCCTCATGATCAATTTATGTTTCTATTTCCCCTTCCCTCTTCATCTTAATCCCTATTCTTCCCTAATCCATCATTGACCAATGAAATTTCTTCATTTCTAATGCTAGTTGATTCATTAATGACCTTGTGTCAGATGAACCAACATGAGCCAGACTAAGATAAGACCTTCCCCATTTTCTTTTAATGTGTGGTATGTTTTAGGAGTTTGGTTCTTTGTACCAAATCTATAACACGCATTAACACCTATATTTTTCTTGCCCGACCTCAGATTGTTGTGACTTCTACATAAGTCCAATTACAATTGCTTAACATAGAGCTAAATTTGACCCTTAAGGCATATCATTTTAGTAAGTGAGATTGTAAGTCTCCCATTCTTCATGTAATTGTTTGGAGAGTTGACATTTTTTCCTTTCATGGGAGCTAGTGACATACTTGTTGAATTATCCAAGTTAGATCCCTTCTTATAGAAGATGTCTTAGTTCAAGGATTCATACTTGTGAATGAATGGTAGAGTGTTCACCAAAGAATGACTTAATCAATTATAACTCAACACTAAAATTTGACTAACCATTGAATAACTCTTATTCATAATGATTTTACTTTCAAGTCATTTACTTTATGCAATTTAAATTTCAGTCATTTATCATTCATTGCAATTTACATTTCATGCAACTTGTTTATGTTCAAGTCCTTTTTCACTTTGCTCACTTGAGCCCTATCTTGTGATTGTATATATTTGTTTGTGGTCTTAGGACCTTGAAACACATAATAACAACAAAAACCCTAAAAAAAATTGGTGGACTGTTGGGACTTGATCTAAGCTTTAGACATAGAACTAAGCAACATTCCCCGTGCTAAAGGACTTGGCCAATGCCAACGTCTGAGACTGGACTATCTTTGACAGTGACTTTCATTTGATGCAATACTTTGGATCTCTTTAGTTCATCTGCTACTTTGTCTTTGTGCTTAAATGTTACTTTGTTATGATCTTTGTCTAATGATTTGTTATGGGTTGATCAAGGAATATTTCATCTGCTACATTGGAAGACAGTGAAGACTACTAGCTATTGGAATGCTTGTTTGTATGTGGCTATCTTTATTTGATGCCTTGGTCTTTATAATGTCTGAATATTGCTCATTGCTTATTGCTTGATCAAAGTTCAAAGGAAAATGGGTTTATATATGATATTCTTGTCTGTTGGATTGCATCCCATTGGCCAGATCTTTTCAACTCTTAACTTTTAATTTTATGCTTAGGGTAGTCTCTTCATCTCCTCCCACATCTTAAATTTCAAAATCTCTCCTTTTTTTCCCTCAAAAACCTTCTTTGCTTGTGATTTCAAACATAAAAATGTTTAAATGATTAGAAACTTTGGTCTTATGCCAATGAATTTGAAAATGTTTCTTCTTAATCAAACTTGTAAATAAACTTAACCATATTGACTTAAATTTCAAAAGACAAAAAGAACTAACAGCCCGATTCAAAACTTTGGCCTTTTGTGCCCTCTTCTTAAATTTTTATTAAAATTAATTCACCAACTTTCTTTGAAATTTTTACCATAAACTACGAGATTTTGATCCCCCATTTTCATGTTGGTACGTAGGCACAAGACCGAAGGTCTTGTCAAACACAAAAATATAATCAATGGATTCTCTTCTCATCCTCACACTTTATATTTTATCAAACATCATTTTTACCCAAAAACATATACACACAAAAAAGGGCTCCCTAGGAGTACCTAGGACACTTTGGGTGCTAACACCTTCCCTCTAGGTAACCAACCCCCTTACCTGTAATCTCTGGCATTTTATTAGTTTTGATTTGAAAACTTCTTATCCATGGATTTTGTTCATACTTTTCCCTTTTCCTTTGGAAACAATAAAAGCGCGGCGACGACTCTGGTTTTATTGACGTCAAGTTTATCCATAGCTTGATGGTCATGAATTTACCGCTACAGAAATTAAGTGGTGACTCTGCTGAGGAGTAGTCCTCAGTGGGTTTAACCTACTTTTTTTTATGTGCGTATATATTTGTGTATTTGATATTTGTATATTTTGTTTGCGTGATATAATCGGTCTCTTGTGCTTGGTGATCTCTGAGTGGTGAGATAAGTTCTAACCTGAACTTGAGTGCAATTAAGATATGAGGATGGTATAATCATGTTCAACTTATGTGGAGTAGTCCTTAACAAGTTGGCTTGAGACCCATCTACTAAGTGGAGACCTCTTTGGAGATACTAATGTCACACAAGTTATTTGTGGATAGGCATTACTTTCTCTAAATCTAGGGTCTGAGAAGCTGATAACCGTAGAACATTTAACCCAACTTGGCCTATTTTAGGACATAGTGTGGAGACTGTTCAAGTGTAAACTTGATAACAGCTGTTATGTGATACTACACTCAGACGAGTCTCTCTTGAGAATAGTAGGGGTTGATGAGTCAGTCATCCTAACCTATAATATCCTATAGATGGGATCAAGCGTCTAGGCACTTTTATAGAACATGATCTACATGTTTTTACCCTTAGTACACTCGTTTGGGATGGTGCTTAACCCGACTCCATGCTCATGACTCATAACAAACCCTTTGATTCTTGGTTGATCCGATAAAGTCTTTTCAATATCAATGGAACTTGGGTGTTGATAAGGTGAAAACCATATTCCACCAAAATGGAAGATTGATCTTGATGGTGACTTGAGCCATCACTTTACATTGGTTTGTGTTTACCTTGTGTGTGATTGTTGCATTCATACATACATGCGCATCATAACATTAATCGCAAAAAATAAATTTCAAGGAAATTAAGGTCTTATTTGCAATTATTTCTGACCATGGTGTAGCGGTAAATTCATGATCATCAAGCTATGGATAAGCAAGACATCAAATAACAAGAGTCGTCACCGCGCTTTTATTATTTCCAAGGGAAAAGGGAAAAGTACGAACAAAACCCAAAAATAAGAAGTTTTTAAATCAAAACTAATAAAATGCCAAAGATTACAGGTAAGGGGGTTGGTTACACATAGGGAAGGTGTTAGCACCCAAAGTGTCATAGGTACTCCTAGGGAGCCCTTTCTTGTGTGCATATGTGCTTTTTACAAATGATGTTTGCAAACAAATAGAAAGGTGGGATGAGAAAAGAATTCATTAATTATATTTTTGTGTTTGACAAGACCTTCAGACTTGTGCCTACGTACCAACATAAAAATGAGGGATCAAAACCTCGTAGTTCGTGATTTCAATTTCAAAGTGGCTGCATTGCTTTTAACAAGAATTTAAGTTTGAAAGGAACAAGGGCCTAAAATGGTTTCAATGAGTGTTAGTTCTTTTTGGCTTTTGAAATTTTAAGTTAGGTATAGTTAAGTTCATTTACAAGTTTGATTAAGAAAAAAAAGTTTAAAAATGCAATGGCATAAGGCCAAAGTTTCTAATTTGCAATATGGTCTAAGTTTAGAAAACAAACACAAGCAAAGAAGTTTTTTGAAAGGGGGGAGAGATTTTGAAATTTAAGAAGTGAGGAGGAGATTAAGAGACTAATCCTAAGCATAAATTTAAAAGTTGAGAGTTGAAAAGATCTGACCAATGGGTTGCAATCCAATAGATAAGAATGTCATATAGAAGCCCAAATTCCCTTGGAAATTAGAATCAAGCAACAAACAATGTACAATATATCAACTTGAGAAGCAAGGCATCAAATAAAGATAGCCACATCCAAGCTTAGCAACTCCATGATCTTCTTCAAATTTGTCCAAGTAGTAGATGAATCTCAAGATGCCATAAGTCACAGATTCAAAATAACAGCTTCATAATGATCATGTTGCAAATGGGCTCAATTGGATCTCCAATGATGTATCAGATGAAGTTTCAATTCACAAGCACTTATTTACATGAAAGTTGGCATTGGCCAAGTCCTTTGCATAGGGAGAGTTGCCTAAATTCTAAGTCCAATTGTCTCAAATCAAACCAACAGTCCACACAAGATATTTTTTAGGGTTTTTGTTCTTATTATGTACATTAAAGGTTAAAGACCATACAAACAAACACAATATACACAAACAAAATATATCACAAAATATGGTCAAAGTGGACAAAGTGAAAATGACATTAACATAAACAATTAGAATGGTATGAATAATGGAAAATGAATAAGGCTTAAAAATAAAGTGCATTAAAAGTAAATGACTTGAGACTAAATCTTAGTTGTTAATGAGTTAGATGTTAGTATTGCTTTTGCTTTCGATTTTTTGTTAAGTCATTCTTTGGAGAACACTCAACCCACTTATCACAAACATGAATCCTTGAACCAAGACATCTTCCAAAGAAAGGAAAAAAGGCCAAGTTTCCACACAATACCATGAAAGAGGGGAGACTTACAATCTCACTGACTAGAATGTTATGCCTTTTTGTGTCAAAATTTAGCGCTATGTTAAGTAATCATAATTGGACTTATGTAGAAGTCACAACTATTTGAAGTCGGGCAATAGAATTTTGGTGTTAATGCATGTTAGAGACATAGTATAATGGACTATACTCATGAAACATATCACACACAAAAAGAATATGCAAAAGTGGGGGCCTAATCTCATCCATACTTATGTTGATTTTGCAATCAACTAGCCTTAGGTTATAGACATATCATAGGTCCATGACATGAATGCATAAATAAGGGGAATGAGATGAAGAGGGAGGGGAAATGGATCAAACTCAAATTGGACAAAGGAGGACTTTTACCAAATTAAGATCATTAATTCATTTTGGGAGATGGAATGTACATTCCATCAATCCCCTAAATCCAATGATCTTAACTTAACAAAGTCAAATCAACCTTGACCAGGGCCCAACAACACAGTTCAAACTTCCAAAGTCAACCAAAATAGCTCTACACAATTTATTTGGCATTTAATCAATTAAAAGTATTAAAATAATGCATTAAATTTAAATATGGTTGGTCAATTTCCTAAAACCTCATCAAAACACCAAAGAAATGGCCATGAGATTTATCATAGGTCAAACAAGGTCAAAAGACCTTGGAGAAAATTTTTCATAATTTTTGGAGACTTAAACGTATTTTTAAACAATTAAAAATATTCACAAAATCATTTAAATCATGAAAAATATTAATAATGATCCAAAAATAATTTTAATTCAGAAAATGAAAGAAGATTTTATTTGATTTTTTTTGGTGAAACTCTCATATTTTTTGGATCAATATTAAATTTAATATGAATTAATGAAAATCAAAGGAATAAAAATTAAAATCAGAAAATCAAAAAAATGTGGACCACTTGATCTCCCTCATCAATTGAGGTGGCAGATCAAGTGGATCTGAGCGCGCGTTCCATCATATGCCAAGTCAAATGTTCCACATGCGTGGTAATCAACCTGGACGCCCAGATTAAAACATTTTCAAACAAATCTATGGTTCTGAACCGTGCCACATCACTGCCGGAGCCAAAGGCCGGTCATCTTCTCCGATGACCCTGGCCGGACTGGTTCAATCATCGCCATAGAATAAATGAATAAGGAGGACATGATCTGAAAGATAAAATGGCGTAGATCACAAATATCACCTCAATTTTAACTAACTTCAAATATATTGAGAGATATGTGGAGTGGAATTTTGAGGTAGGTCAACTAAGTTGCTTCGATTTGACCTTAAAGCAACTCAATCTTCTTACCTACATTGGTAGGACTTCAGACAACCAATGATCCAAGAGAATTGATGAGAATTTAGTGAGAATCGAAGAGAAGAAAAAATCTGGAAAATACCTTCAATGTTGGACAAAACTTGATCTCTCTTGCTTCAATTCGTGTTTGATCTTGCTCAGGTAGCTTGCAGAAGTGGCTTAGGATTGGTACAAAGCTTTAGATCCTGGAGTTTTTGAATCTCCAAACAGTGAGATTCAAACTCAATTTTCAAATGAAAATTCTCAGGTTTTCCTTGCAAATATGAGGGTTTGAAGTGTGGAGGCAAAGCTGGCGCGCAAGGGTCCTTTGAAATGAGCATAGAGGGTCTCTATTTATAGCAAAATGGAATGTTATTTGAACACTTCAAAATTTGTCCAAATTTAGCAATTCCATATTCATGCTTGCATGGGGGTGTACAGGCCCATGAAGCAACTCAATTAAGTCCAAAATCAACTATGCTGAGGTCTGAATGAAGCTTGAATGGCAAGGCAAAGTTAAATGATCATTTGAAGCTTGAATCATGCAAACTGATACAACTGTGTCTACACCATGCAAAAACCCCTCAAACTTCATCCAAAATGAATGAATTAGGACTCTTTAGAAAGCTTAGATCAAGAGGAACAACTCTTATGTTGAACACTTTTCCTTTTCGAACTTATATCATAGTGAATTTTGAGGTGGAACTTTGGAAATTTTAACATGTTGAAATTTGTTCTAAGTGCGAAGTCACATACTTCATTATTCCACCTTGCTTAACTTTTTATGTGAACTCCAAATGAGAAACGTGTCTGCATCAAAGTTGTATCTGTTTGCAATACATTCAAAATGGTAACCAAGTTGACATCATTTGGATTTAGAATGAGTGAGTTATGCATTTTTGAAGTTGAGGAAAATCACTTGTTCAATGGTATTGGTACAAAATGACCTATAATGTATCCTCATATCACATGCTCATAAAAGTTGATTTAGCTCTCACTCCAAACAAAAAATTTGAATTATACACCTTGAATTTGATTGTGCAACTTGGAAACCTTTCATCTCATAAAAATTGAGCAAGTTATGGCCTTGGGAAGTTGACTTTCAAATTAGGGTTTAGACAAAATGACCTATAATATTTCAACATAAAAATTGACTTTCCAAGAAAAATTAACTCTATACCTTAACATGAAAGTTGTTTGTAATGTCATTTAGAGTAACTTTTATCTTGGAATCATTTTCATATGATAAAAATTGTAGGAGATGAGGTCTAGGGAGACCTAGTTTTGATCAGATGAATTCATCTGGCCAACCACCATCAACCAACTTGCTAACTTGAAACTCTCTTGACTTTTTAGACTCATGGTAGATTATATATGCATAAGATGATGAATTTTGAAGTTTCCCTTAAGAAATTTGATCAATTGATGAGGAAGCTTGTTGAAGAAGTTACTCAAGATACCTAGACAAACTAGGGTTTCCAAGGCAAATCAACTCCAAACTCTTGAAGAAATCTTGATCAAAATAACATGTAAAGATCATTGGGACTCATATATGATGCTTAGAGACATTATGGATCATTCCTTGGTTGTGCTCTTAGCAATGAGGGTCTTAAACCCTAGATATGAACTTGATAGATCAATGGGGATCATGCCCTACCTACAAAAGAGTTAGGAAAAGACATATTTTTGGTATTTTGGTTAGTAAAAAATGATAATATACAAGTATGATACAATCACATGGTGCTTGGTGATCTCTCCCAAAACAAACCCAATGAAAGAGGGGTAAGGAGAATGCCAAGGTATGATCCCAATGCTAATGCATATGATGAGATTACATGAGGGATCTTAGGGTCAAAATTGGGGTCTTACACATGGATTATGGACGAAGGACCACTAAGAAGTATAGTTTCAGATGTCCTAATTTGAAAGAGCTAAGGAAGTTTTCATCCTTTGTATTAGATCCCTTGGACTTCAAGCAACATCATGGGAAGCTCTTGTATGTGTTATCTACTGGTGTGGTTGAAGGACTTCTGAATGTTTTGGTTCAGTTCTATGACCCTCTCTACCGGTGTTTTACTTTTCCAGATTATCAGCTTGTGCCCATGTTGGAGGAGTATGCTTATCTCTTGGGTATACCCGTATCTGACAAGGTACCTTTTAGTGGTTTGGAGGATATTCCGAAATCTCATCTTATAGCTGAAGCTCTTCATTTGAAGAAATTTGAGATTGATGCTCATTTGGTGTATAAGGGAGGAATTATTGGGTTGACTTTTGAGTTTCTCATTGGTAGAGCTACTGTTTTTGCTCAAGACGATAGCATGGATGATTTTGAAGCTGTCTTGATATTGCTTATCTATGGCTTGGCCTTGTTCCCCAATATTTACGGTTTTGTTGATGTTAACGCCATTAGAATTTTCTTGATTGGGAATCCTGTCCAAACTTTGTTGGGTGACATGTATTTCTCTTTGCATTTGAGAAATTCTTAAGGTGGTGGGACTATTGTATACTGTGTTCCTCTTATGTACAAGTGGTTTATTTCGCACTTGCCTCAGACGCTTGCATTCGTGCAGAATCGACAATGTCTACAGTGGTCCTAGAGACTTATGTATCTCACTAATAATGATATTGTTTGGTATGATTATGCATTGGGTAGCTTGGATATTATTGACAGTTGTGGTGAGTTCTCTAACGTTCCTCTCATTGGTACGCAAGAAGGAATCAACTACAACCCAATATTGGCCCATCATCAACTTGGGTTCTCCTTGAGAGATAAACCGAATAACACTCGGTTAGAAGGTCTATTCTATCAAAAGGGTAAAGATCCCCAACATTTGAAGAAAAGTATGATACATGCTTGGCATAATGTGCATATGAAGGGAAGATACGAGCTTGGTCCATGCAACTGTGTAGCTTTGGAAGCTTACACTATTTGGTTGAAGAAGAGAGCTTTGCAAATGAAGATGTCATAGGCTTGTGAGAGACCTATGTCTGTGGTTGTGGCTGACCCATCACCTCTCCCTAACCAAGATATAGAGGAGTTGGAAGACGCACTTGCCAAGATGAAGCAAGAGAGAGATATGTGGGAGGAGCGGTTCCGTGCTTTGAGCCAAAAGCATGAAGAGTTACAACTTGAGTCTAAAGAAAAGGATGCACTTATTGAGATTCTTGAAGACTGTGCAATGAAGATACAGAGAGAGCTAGAGGGTTTATCTGCCTCTACTATGCCTCAGTCTTTCGGTGCTTGGAAGAAGATTGTTGATCAGCTTGTCCTCGAGAAGGCTCAGATGAAGAGATCCTTTGAGTCTGAGATTTGAAGCATCCGAAGGAAGTATGCACCCAGAGCCAGATCATCTGATGCAGTTTCTAGGAACCCTTAGGATGACATTTTCCTTATCTCTTGTATTTTAATTTGGTTTCTAAAAATGTACTCAATGTAATCGTTCCAATTTTTATGAATAAAAATAGATTTTATGGTCAATCAAATTTTTATTATTATTATTATTCGAATATATGTTTGCAAACGAGACTTCATATGTTCCTTGAAATTAAAAACAATCAAAACATTGCATTCCATGCATCATTTGCATAAACAGGTTTGCTTCCACCAGATGTCTTATCAGTTCTTCTTCTATGCATCAGCCAGGCTGACTCACCGTTATAACACTCGTGCTAATCAACCAAAGATAATGGAGCATCTAGAGTAAGAAAACATAGATCTGAAGGATGACATCGCTAGACTTACAACACTAATGGAATTCGTGATTGCTGCTCAGAATCGGCCGTCACCATCTCCTGCAACTCCTCCTCCTCAGAGGATTGTTATTTATGAGATTGTTTCATCAACTGCTCCTATTGCTGCTGCCAGTCAACCCTTTCCCTCTATGCCTGCTGGGTTCCCATGGGGAATGCTGTAAGACCCCAATTTTGACCCTAAGATCCCTTAGGCTATCTCATCATATGCATTAGCATTGGGATCACACCTTGGCATTCTCCTTCCCCACATTTCATTGGGTTTGCATTGGGAGAGATCACCAAGCACTTTTGATTGTATCATACTTTGTTTTTCATTATTTACTAACAGAAATACCAAAAATATGTCAATGTATAGTTTGTTACTTTTGTAGGCAGTGTGTGTGCCCACCCATGCTCTATCAAGCTTATATCTAGGGTTTGATACCCCCAGTGCAAGGATTTCAATCAAGAAATGGCTCACATTGGCTCTAAGCATCATATATTGATCCCCATGATATTCACATGTCATTTTGATCAAGAAATCATCAAGAATTTGGAGTTTGTTTGCCTTGAAAACCCTAATTCATCTAGGTATCTTGTGTAACTTCTTCAATACGTCTCTCTAACAATTGATCAAATATTTCAAGGGATACTTAGTATTACATCATCCTACACATATATGATCCTCCATGAGTCCCAAAAGTCAATAGAATGTCAAGTTAGCAAGTTGGTTCATGGTTGTTGACCAAGGAGAGTCAACTGGTCAAAATCGGGGTTCCCTAGACCCTATCTCCTACAATTTTTGTCATATGAAAATTATTTCAAGATAAATGTTACTCAAAATGATATTCCAAACAACTTACATGTTGAGGTCAAGAGCTAGTTTTTCTTGGAAAGTCATTTTTTATGGTGAAAGATTATAGGTCATTTTGTCTGAACCCTAGTTTGGAGGTCAACTTCCCAAGATCATAACTTGCTTAATTTTTATGATATTAAAGCCATTAAAATTCCATGATGAAATTCAAGATGTCTACTTCAACTGTGATGTTTGGAGGAAGTTCAAATTCAAATTTCAAATTCATCTGCCAAGAGGAAACATTATAGGTCATATTAGGCCATTACCATTGAACAAGTGATTTTCCCCAACTTCTAAAATGCATAACTCCTTTATGCCAAATCTAAATGAGTTCAAATATGTGATCAAATACAACTTTGATGAAGAAAAGTTTCTAATTTGAAGTCCATAGAAAAATTTATTCAAGGTGGAAGAAGTGAACATTTGACTTCGGACTTAGAAAATTTTCAAATATGTTTGATTTCTCAAACTTCCACCTCAAAATTCATCATGATCCAAGCTTCAAATGGAAACGTGTTCAACATGAAAGTTTTTCCCCTTGATCTCACATTTTTGAAGAGTCCAAGATCACCCCATTTGGATCATAATTGAAGGACTTACGCATGGATCCATTATGGGAAGTGTTTTTGCAAGATTTGGATTCAAATGACCATTCTTCTTTGCATGCTTTCACATGACGATTTCAGTACACTTTGCACCCGAATTGGAGTTGGATTACATCAGTCCTTAGGCCCAAATCATTTCCTATCCACCCATGCAAGGAGGTTTCTAAATTTGGCCAAATTTTAAGTGGTGCAAAAATCAAATTCATTGCCTATTTAAACACGATCAAGACTTTAGAAATAACATCAACACCCTGCCCAAGCTTTGCTAGACTGATCCAAACCCTCAATGCCATAGAATTTCTGAAGGTTTCTCTTGAAATCGAGCTTGAACTTCATCTTCTGTTTGGAAGTTCAAACTCCATAAATTCACTTCCCTTTTCATCTCAATTGGTTTCTGCAAGAAAGAGGAAGAGAAAGCAAGCAAATTCAGATCAAGATCAAGTGAAATTGGATCCACTCGAAGGTGATTTTTCAGAAACTTCATCTCTTCGATTTTCTCTCAATTCTTCAACATTTTTTGTGATTTTTGGTTGTCTGAAGTCCTATCAATGTAGGCAAGAAGATTGAGTTACTTTGAGGTTAAATCGAAGCAACTCAGTTCATGATCCTCAAAATTCAAATCCCTGTATCTCTTTATATACTTGGAATTGGAGAAAATTGAGGCTAGATTCGTGCTTCTGAGCATTTTTCCTTCAAATTAGTGTATTCACTTTTTATTTTCCATGCAGTTGAGCTCGAACCAGACCAATGGTGATCACTGGAGAAGATGACTGGAGGTAGGGCTCCGGTGGTGCGTTGGCAAGGTCCAAGCCATCTGATCTAATTTAAATGTTTTATTCTCAAGCGTTCATTGTGATTACCACGCGTACAACACATTGACCAAGGCGTATGATGGAACGCGCGCGTGTGCCCATCAGATCTGCCACATCAATTAATGAGGGAGATCTGATGGCCCTTGTTTTTTTCGATTATTTGATTTTCATGTTTAATCCATTTATTTTGATTAATTCATATTAATTTCATTTTTAATCCAAAAAATATGAGACTTTCACCAAAAGTCTTTAAATATTTTTCTCTTTCATTTTCTTAATTAAAATTATTTTTTGGATTAATTTTGATATTTTTCATGAATTAATTGTTTTTGTGCATATTTTTAATTGTTTAAAAATACTTCTGACTTTTCAAAAATTATGAATTTTTTTGTCTAAGGTCCTTTGGCCTTGTTTGACCTAGGATAAATCTCTTGGCCATTTATTTGGTGTTTTGAAGCGGTTTTAGGTTTTGACCAAACTAAATTTAATTTAAATGCATTTTTAATTTGATTTTTTATTGATTAATTGTATAGGAATTATGTTGAGCCATTTTTATTGACTTGTGATGTTTGAATATGTGTTTGGGCCTTGGTCATGGTTAATTTGACTTTTGTTGAATTGAAATCATTGGATTTAGGGGATTGATAAAATGTACATTTCATCTCCCAAAATGAATGAATGATTTAAATTTGATAAAATTCCTCCCATGACCAATTTGTGTTTCTCTCATCCCCCTCCCTCTTCATCTTCAATCCGATTTTTTCCCATCCTTTTCATTGACCAATGAATTCTCAATATTCTAAGGCTAATTGGTTCATTAATAAATTTGTATTAGATGAACCAATACAAGTATGGATGAGATAGGTCCATCCTTTTGATCTTTTCTTTTAGTGTGTGGTATGTTTTAGGAACTTGGTTCATCATACCAAATATCTAACATGCATTAATGATAACACTGAAATTTACCGTATTTTCGACTCCGATTTCACATGCATTCTAGTTGTTTTATTGTTATTTTATTGTGTTATTGCTATGTTTTCCTTTGTTTTCAGGTTTTTACTTTAATCGGAGCCCCGATCGAGAAAAGAAGCGAAAAAGAGCCAAAAACCCTAAAATTCAGCATTTTGTACTTGTGGCCTACCCCATGGCTGGCGCCATAGACCCTGCCATGACGTGTCCAAGCTCAACTTCCCTCAACTTCAGCATTTTATTACTTGTCTTTATCTTATTTATTTTCCCGCACTCGCTTTAAATTATTTATTTCCTCGCACTCGCTTTACTTTTGTTTATTTCCTCGCACTCGCTTTAAATTATTTATTTCCTCGCACTCGCTTTAAATTATTTACTTCTCGCACTCGCACTACTTTTATTTACTTTCCGCACTCGCACTACTTTTATTTACTTTCCACACTCGCATTACTTTTATTTATTTTAATGCACTTTTACTTTACCATGTCTAACTAAATTTATAAGGTTAGAATGTAAGGATCGTAATTGAACCAGTAATTCGTACAATTGTTCGTAGAAACACTTCAGGGCTATTTTAACTTTCAACTTAAGTTTTCCCGAACTTCAATTCCGTTGGGTAAGATCGAAAGCCGTCCAACGTCTTTTTAAACTTAATTGTTTTTAACTATTTCAAAAACAGCTAAAGCGCTTTGTTTAGTTCATTGGGAGATTTTAACATTAAGAAGAAAAGAGATTTTAAAACTATTTTCGGACGCGATTATAAGTTTAGAGTCTGGTTTGTAAGAACCTCTTTTGGTTATGAAATCCAGGTTATAATACTTTTCAACTTAGTTAAGATACTATATTTCTTAAAAATAGGTTTACTACTCTAACGCAATGCGTGCCTTTTTATAAGTGACAATAAGAGGGTTTGATTAGGGAGTACAACTCGGTTCTGAATGCGCGAAAGCGACAGTTCCCATTAAATTAGTTCTTTTCAAAGTAGGAAACATTGCCCATAAGTAGCTCTATTAGCAAGTACTTGGATTATTAATTGATTACGTGAATTACATTCGACCCTGTCTTTATTAATTGAACTTTATTTCATTACTTTACTTTTTATTGCATATTCCAAAAAAAAACCTATTTTGATTCCCTTTGATAAACACTATAACAATAGATAACGATAGATTAACACTTGGTCTTTGTGGATTCGACAATCTTTTATATTACTCTGACGCTTTCGTATACTTGCGAAACACCGCATCAAGTTTTTGGCGCCGTTGCCGGGGACCAATTTCGTCAAATTTCATTTTCTTGTTGTTATATCATGTAGACTTAGGCCATTTTCCCGCCGATCAATGCGAAGAACTCGCAGCACCGGAAGTTTAAGCTTAGTATACCCTCTAGCAAAACCTGAATGTTATAGTCGCGCAAGTTTATTCTTTCATAGAATTAAGAGAGCTATGGCCGAAGATAAAAACCAAAGACCTCTCAAAGATTTCGCTCAACCATCTAATGAAGAACCTAGTTCTAGTATAGTAAACCCAACCATCCCAGCTAATAATTTTGAACTTAAACCATCCCTGTTGCAACTAGTGCAACAGAGACAATTCGCGGGTCACGCTACTGAGAACCCAAACCAGCATTTAAAAATATTTCTTCAATTAGCAAACACTTTTAAAACCAATGGAGCTTCTTCTGAGGCAATACGGTTAAGATTATTTCCTTTTTCCCTCAGAGATAAAGCCCTATCATGGTTAGATTCCCTTCCACCCAATTCCATTACGACTTGGGATAACCTTAGAAGAGTTTTTCTTTCTAGATATTTTCCCCCGAGTAAGACCGCCGTTCTTCGAAACCATATAACTAGATTTTACCAAAACCAAGGAGAATCGATGTTCGAAGCTTGGGAGAGATATAAAGAATTGTTACGAGCATGCCCACATCATGGTTTAGAAAATTCGTTAATCATTCAAACCTTCTATAATGGACTTCACTATAACACAAAGATGAGCATCGACGCTGCCGCAGGCGGTGCTCTGATGAACAAACCTTATCCTGAAGCTAGTGCCCTCATCGAAGATATGGCTTAAAACCATCAGTCATGGGGAGTCGAACGAGCGACAGTTGAGAAGAAGGAAGCCTAAGGAGGAGTGCATGAACTAAGCTCTATAGACACGATACAAACTAAAATGGATGCATTAGCCCTTAAAGTCGAGCATATGTGCATAAACCCGAATACTGTAGCCGCAGTTTCGTCGGATTGTGGGATATGTGGAACCAAAGGACACCAATCTGCAGAATGCAGTCTATTAAACGAAACACACTCTAAGCAAGTGAACTACACCCAAGGGAACCCATAGATCAAATCAATACCCCTGGATGGAGGAATCACCCGAACTTCTCCTATAAAAACAATACCCCTATGCAAAATAATTCACCCCCGAGACCTAGTTATCAAGCCCCTAGATCAAATCAACCTATGCAACATGTACCACCAAAGCCGAGCCTTGAGAAAATTATGGAAAATTTTATCACCGCTCACACCCAACAAAACAAGGAGTTCATGAACCAAAACATTCATGTTAACGAATTGATTACTCAGTTAGGAACCAAGGTTGACCAAATAGTTACTCATACTAAGAAGCTTGAAACCCAGATCTCTCAGGTAGCTTTAAACCAAGCCCCTCAGACCACACCTGAAGGACAATTCCCTGGACAACCTTAACAAAATCCGAGAGGACAAGCCAATGCCATTACCCTACGAAGTGGGAACGCTTATGATGAGCCACCAAACCCTAGATTGAGTGAACCCGAAACTTCTAAGGAATGTACCAAACCCACAGACGAAGTAAAGGAACCAGAGGAATCTGAAAACCAGGAAGGTCGAGAAAAAGGAGAAGAACCTAAAGATAAAACTTACGTACCACCCCCGCCATATAAACCACCTATACCATATTCGCAAAGACTCAAACAAACCCAGATCAATAAAGAATATCAAAAAATTATCAAAGTTATAGAAAAACTTCATGTAGAAATCCCTTTCACATAAGCCATCACCCAAATACCTTCTTATGCAAAGTTTCTCAAAGACATCCTTACCAACAAACGTAGACTTGACGATCCGAAGCCTTTGGAATGTAATGTTATTTCCGAGGACAAATTAGCAAAGAAAGATAAAGATCCTGGAAATTTCTCGATTCCTTTCCTTTTGGGTAATCATGTCATCGAAAAAGCTTTTCTAGACTTAGGAGCTAGTGTGAGCTTAATGCCTTTAGCGGTTTGTGAGAGGTTGAACTTAGGAGAATTACAGCCCACTAAGATGTCACTTCAATTTGCCGATAGACCTGTTAAATATCCGATAGGCATTTTAGAAGATGTTCCTGTTAGGATAGGTCAGTTATTTATCCCTACTGATTTTTTTGTCATGGACATCAAAGAGGATAATGATATACCAATCCTTATAGGTAGACCATTCTTATCGACTGCAAGAGCCATAATAGATGTCAAGAAAGGAAAGTTGACATTTGAGGTAGGCGACGAGAAAATAGAATTTATACTTTCAAAATTTCTTATGGCACCTGTGATAGGAGACTCGTGTTATGCCTTAGATATCATTGATGAATGTGTTAGAGAATTAGAACAAAAGAAATTATAAAAACAATTAAGTTACCATCAACTCTCATAAGGGAAGATGATGACTTTAAGAAACCTTACATCAATGATAACCTTTACGAATGTTTATCCCTTACCCCAGATCATATGCCATGCTCTAAGAAACCAACCTTAGAACTTAAGGAACTGCCTAAGAACCTGAGATATGAGTTCCTCGATGAAAAGATGAATCGTCCAGTTATAGTTAGTTCTACCTTGAGCCAAGAGGAAACGGACCAACTTTTAGATGTTTTACGAAGATATCCCTCAGCCTTAGGAGATAATATCTCTGACCTGAAACATATAAGCCCATCCGTATGCATGCATCGGTTTTCACTCGAAGAAGATTCAAAACCCTCCAGAGAACATCAGAGAAGAATAAACCCTATAATGAGTGATGTAGTTAAAAAGGAAGTTCTTAAGTTACTTGAGGCAGGTATAATCTACCAGATCTCGGATAGTAAGTGGGTGAGCCCTGTGCATGTAGTACCTAAAAAGGGAGGCATCACAGTCGTACAAAATGATAAAGGCGAACATGTAGCAAAACGTTTAGAAGGAGGATGGCGGATGTGTATAGATTATAGAAAATTAAATAAAGCAACTAGGAATGATCATTTCCCTTTACCATTTATAGACCAAATGTTGGAGCATCTAGCCAGACACTCTCACTTCTGCTATCTAGATGGATACTCTGGATTCTTCCAAATACCTATCCACCCCGAAGACCAAGAAAAAACTACCTTTACATGCCCTTATGGAACTTTTGCCTACAGACAAATGTTGTTCGACCTCTGTGATGCCCCAGCTACTTTCCAACGCTGCATGATGTCAATCTTTGTAGATTACCTAGATGGTATCATGGAAGTATTTATGGATGATTTCTCGGTTTGCGGGTTTGATTTCCACAATTGTCTTGCTAACCTTGAGAAAATCCTGGAGAGATGCGTGGAGGTGAACCTCGTGCTAAATTGGGAAAAATGTCATTTCATGGTAATCGAAGGAATAGTTTTAGGACATATAGTTTCCGAAAAAGGTATAGAGGTAGATAAAGCTAAAATAGAAGTTATAGAAAACCTAAAACCACCAAAAACCATCAAAGAAGTCCGAAGCTTTCTTGGACACGCTGGATTCTACCGGCGTTTCATTAAAGACTTCTCCAAAATAACTAAACCTTTAACTGGACTTTTAATGAAAGATGCTGAATTCATTTTTGATGAAAAATGTAATGACGCATTTAATATTTTAAAGCAAGCATTAGTATCTGCACCCATTATGAAACCACCTGATTGGTCAGAACCTTTTGAGATAATGTGCGATGCTAGTGATTATGCAGTTGGAGCCGTTCTAAGACAAAGGAAAGATAAAAAATTACATGCCATTTATTACTCGCTGTAGTTTTCGCTATAGACAAATTTAGATCTTATCTAGTAGGAGCAAAAACTTATAGTTTACACCGATCATGCTGCCATTCGTTACCTATTAAGTAAAAAAGATGCCAAGCCCAGGTTACTCCGATGGATTCTATTACTACAAGAGTTTGATTTAGACATAAGAGATAAAAAAGGCACTAAAAATGTAGTAGCCGATCACCTTTCTAGGCTAGAACATCTAAAACCAGAACTAGTACCCATAAATGATGATTTCGCCTATGATAGACTGATCGCTAGAGTAGAAACCATTGAAGATAATAACCTAGATCCTTATAAACATTCCCAAAATTCCTTAGCAATAAGTAACGTACCCTGGTATGCAGATTTCGTTAATTACCTAGCTGCTGATATAGTACCCCCTGATCTTGACTACCACCGCAAGAAGAAATTCTTCCACGATGTGAGAAACTTCTATTGGGACGAACCGCTCCTTTTCAAAAGGGGTAAAGATGGCATTTTTCGCCGTTGCGTTACAGAAGAAGAGGTACATAGTATTATCGAGCATTGTCATTCTGCACCTTATGGTGGACATACGAGCACCTCTAAGACATACGCCAAGATTCTTCAAGCTGGCCTATTCTGGCCTACCATGTGGCGTGATGTCTATGCTTGCATTGTCAAGTGTGATAGATGCCAACGCACTGGAAACATTTTAAGGCGTGATGAAATGCCTCTAAGAAACATTCAGGAAGTAGAACTCTTTGACATGTGGGGTATAGATTTCATGGGACCTTTTCCACCATCCTTAGGAAACAGGTATATCTTAGTAGCTGTAGACTATGTGTCTAAGTGGATTGAAGCTATAGCTGCACCCACAAACGACACTAGGGTAGTAATCAAACTATTTAAAAACTATATATTCCCTAGATTTGGAACACCACGTTTAGTCATAAGCGATGGAGGATCACACTTTATATCAAGAATATTTGACAAACTTTTAAGAAAATATGGAGTTAGGCATAGAGTAGCAACACCATACCATCCACAAACTAGTGGCCAAGTAGAAGTATCTAATAGGGAGATAAAACAAATCCTAGAGAAAACTGTTTCTATTTCTAGGAGAGACTGGTCTCAGAAGCTTCAAGAAGCATTATGGGCCTATAGAACCGCTTTCAAAACCCCTATAGGAACTACTCCTTATGAACTAGTTTATGAAAAATCACGTCACTTACCATTCGAATTAGAGCATAAGGCCTATTGGGCCATTAAAACTTTGAGTTTAGATTACCTAGCCGCTGGAGAAAAGCATACCCTAGACATTCATAAATTAGAAGAACTTAGGCAATCTGCCTACGAGAATGCAAAAATATATAAACAGAGGACAAAAGCCTATCACGACAAAAGAATAGTAAAGAAAAACTTCAATATAGGCGATCCTGTTCTCCTTTTTAACTCTAGGTTACGACTCTTCCCTAGAAAGCTACGTTCAAGATGGATTGGTCCTTTCGAAGTATCCAAGATTTTGAGATCCGGAGCCGTAGAAATCAAGAACGATACCTGTAGTCCATTCATTGTAAATGGACAAAGACTGAAGCTCTACGAAGGAGGAGACATTCCAGCACACTATTCGAGCCACACCCTGATTGATCCACCGATTCCTACTACTATAGGTGTATAAATTCTAATCGTCAAGCTATTGACGTTAAATAAGCGTTGCGTGGTAGGCAACCTATGGTTTTTCTTTCATTTTACTTTTTCGCATTTATTTAATTCTATTTTTATTTTTATTTTATCATATTTTATATTGAGACTAAAATTTGAATGGTTCGTATTTTCAGGATCACTTTCTTAACTTTTACAGGATGCAGGATTTCGATGACATGCACGTGGCCTATAGAGATAATGCTTAGAGAGAGCGCTATGGCACCCACACGTTATCCTGATCAGCATTGTATGGAGGCACTGGGTATTGACCCGAGTATCTGATTCCTTAGCCACCAGCTTCATTGGGACAAGTTTGCAGATGACTTGAGTAACACCTACAGGAACCTGACCTTGGAGTTCCTGAATTCATTCGACTATGACCCATACTCTGGACCAGATGGGTATGCTACTTTCAGGCTTTTCGGAGTTGAGTACTCCTTCAGCTAGAAAGAGTTCGGCGACTTATTGGGTTTCCAGACCACTCCTGATGCTATCCCGGAGACACCTATGGGATATTTCCTGGGTAAGGAGGTTGAGAAGTTTTTGAGCGATATCTCAGGTGGCGGAAGCCAAGATCCATCTATGTAGCTGTCTCATGTCATACATAACCCTGCCTTCAGATACTTTCAGATGATATTAGCACATTCCTTCCTTGGAAGGCCGGATGCAGAGACAGTACTGAGTGAAGAGGAGATCTTCCTATTATTTTGTGCATCCCAGTCTCGCCCAGTAGCATGTGGGAACGTTTTCTTACAAAATCTCAGCGGTATCTCCAGATCTAACGAAGGAGTCATCCATGTGGGCGGAATCATCACTCAGATTGTTGTCGCTTTAGGTCTGTCTCGCAAACTGTCACATATTCGGATCTACTGTAGGTACACTACCATGGACATCGACTTCTATTTGACCAGAGGATTAATGAGGAGAGCCTCTTTCCACCCATGTCAGTTCCTACTGTTAGTCGACAACGAGGCTATCCATTACTTCACACTGCCAGATCCTATGATGACCAGTGTGCATGATCCAGCGAATTGGAGTTATGCTCTGGAGGGACAGAGAGAGACCGTTGACGAACCAAGATCACCACCCATTGCTGAATACACACCTACACCACCATCTCCCAGAATCATTGTTTTCTCTAATAATCTTTCATTGCAGACACCCGACATCCGCACTCAGATTGCGGAGTGTCGTAGAGAGACCGCACGCTTAGACAGGAGGTGGCTGACCTCACTTTACAGATGGGAGTGTCTGATCTCACCCATGCCACTGAAGCCGACTGTCTATATCAGGAGATCGCAGAGCTCAAGCAGGAGGTAGCCATGCTCCGTGGAGCCTCTCAGGAAGATGACATCCCTACTAAATGATCTCACCATTTCATCTTATTTTATCTCTCTTTTATATTTCTCGTATTTACGTAACTCATTTTATATATTATCGCATTTGGAATATTATATAAACTACATCTATACATTGATATTTCTATTTTTATTTATATATGTCTTATGTTTGTTTTATTTGCATTTCTTATTTTAGTTGTTTTTAATTTATTAGTCTAATATTTAATTTTTGTTTCATTTTTATTTTTATTTTATTTTATTTCTACTTCTACAAAAATTATGCAAGCCAAAGATACTAGGACAATCACAAGACAAATGCTATCCGGACCCCTGAAAGCCAAAAGACAAGAGAAGCCCAATCCAAAGGATCAAAATCCGGCCCAGCCAGATTTTGCCTTGTGGCGCCCACCATAGACCCTGTGGCGCCCGCCACAGCGTCTATAAAAGGTCGGGGCAGAACCCCTTTCTTCACCATTTTTGCAACTTACAACCTTCCAAACCCATTTTTTCACCTTGGAAAAACATCCTTGAACCCACAAAAAGCTCATACTTTTCTAACCACCACACCGTACAAATCATCTTTCCGAATTCCATTTTCATTTTCATCCGTCGGATTTCGTAAAAATCCAACCTTTTCACAAACCACTTCATCTTCTTCATCACTTCTCAAGAGCTTTTCAAATGAAGTTTAACGGATTCATTCTTCGAGGAGGGTAACTGGGGGATCGACAAAGAAAAATTATTGAACGGTTGCAAAATCGGGAAATCCTCCCGACAAGGTATGTTGATGAAAACTGTCTCTACACTTTAGGTATCTATCATAGCATATTTCATTTATTAGATAACTTAGGATTGCATAATTTCTTTTCCAACAAAGAACCTACCTATGAGCGGTTGACAATTGAATTTTTGAGTTCCTTAATTTATATTGTCAACCCTAACACTGCTAGCACAGTTGGTACTGTCAAATTTAGAATGTTTGCTGTTGAATACCAATTCAGTACCGACGACCTAGCCAGCTTGTTAGGAATCCCTCATGGGGACGGTGCTATTTGTGAGGCCCCTTTGGATTCCGAATGGTCTGTTGAGGTATTTTCCTTCTGGGAGCGTTTATCAAACACTTCCATAAACTCTTTTGAAGGAGTTCTTGCCTCAACTATCCATAACCCGGCCATCAGAGTTTTTAAATATCTGTTGGCATGCACTATTTTTGGCCGGGAGAATCCAAATAAGGTTAATGCTAGAGAGCTTCTATTTTTACAAGGAAACCTCACAAATAGACGTATTAATTCGGTCCCGTTCATGCTTGCCCATATGGCTTTAACTTTGAATAAAGCGGGGCCGATTTCTTTTGGTGGATTGATTACATCTATTGCTCGGGCACTTAACCTGAACGATGAGATGGCTACCCTAGAACCCTTACCTCCTCGCACAATTAACCTAAAATTTCTGAGAGACATGAAATTGTGTCGCTCGAGGAGAGAAGGAGGCTATATGCTTATGGTTCATGGTGTAACCATCCCGTCTATTGTTTTACCGTGCACTAGACGTACAGATGTACGAGATGAAAGGAATTGGACCTACGCTTTAGATGCTCCACCTGTTTTAGGTCCTCTTCCTCCTAACATTCCTGATGAGGCGGGACATGACACTGATGATGAATATGATCAGCGAGAGAGATCTCTCGTACCCCATGTGTCCCCCCATCATCATTCACCACCACACACCGCACCATCTTCTTCTTCTGCAGGTACCACTCCTGGCTACTATATTACAGAGGAGATGTGGCGTGACCACATGGCTAGAGAGAAACAGCGTGACGACCTACTCTCTACCATCCAGCAACAAATGACGGATAACATGAACTTAATGCAAGAATCGCAGCGGAGGACAAACAGGTCCTACGACATTGTTCTACAGTCTCTGCTTACGGTTACCAATACACAAGCTCATCAGCAACAATACCACCAGCAACACATTGCTCTCATAGAAAACACTCAGGGTACCATTCTAGGTCACCTTCGAGAGGTGAGGACCGCTCAGGATGCCCTGATGGTGAGGATGGTTCAGAGAGACCGTCGTCGTACCCGATCCCGTCGTCCACCTCAGGATGGCGAGGGCACTAGTGGTCAGCAATAGGTTGTCAGGTAACTCTTTCCTTATCTTATTTTGAAACATTGGGGACAATGTTCGATTTAAGTGTGGGAGGAGACTCTATCGTTTTTCCTTTATTACCTTTCTCGTTTTTTTTCCTTTATCGCTTTTTCTTTGTTGTTTTTAGATAGTTTATTTATTGTGTTTTCCTTTTAGTTGTTTATTTTGCTTTTTAGTATAATGCATGAGTTTGACGAGTCACCAAATATAGTAGATCTTTAGTACAATCTTACCTCCCCATACCTTTAGCCCCACCGAAATTTTTTTGAAAAAGAAAATAGTGTTATTCCGAAAGTTTTCAGGTTTTAAAGACATGTTTTGAGTAAGGATGCAGTGACTTGGGAGAACTTTGCGAAACATCAGTATCTGTTTTAGCACCATAGACTTCGTAAATATAGGAATCATTCCCGAAACTCCATATACCATGGCCTTAATCATCATTTCCGTATAAGTCCTTAGTAGTTTATCTCAGCAGTCAGCTCCGACCTACGCATCCTCTACGTAGGAGACCGATGCAAATAAGTGAATGATCAAGAAAAACAAAAAAGTAAAAGAAAGCAAAAAGGCAACTTCGGTATAAGTAAGCCTCACAAAATCATTTAAACCAAAGAATTGTAAAAAAATTGCTACAAAAAGAAAAAGAAAAAGAAAAACTTACCCACCATTAGTTGGTTCAGACGTATCTGGCGCTGAACTCGGTAGGGCGGATTACGATCCGATCCCCCACAACTACAGTTGGGTCCAATAAAAGGGTTTACACATATTTATGTGCCAGAAACCCCATGCTCAGATCATAATCACTAACAGGCCACTCTACTATGAAGCATGTACGGATAACGAGCTTAATGTGATTGCGCCTGAATGAAAAGGACACAAAAGAGATGAAGAGGCAGGCCTATCACTGCATCCCGACTTGAACTTAGAATTTTTACCTAAAACCCTCGTTTACACAAATTTTCTTTTATGAGCTTTTTAATGTTTTGCTTGAGGACAAGCAAAGATTTAAGTGTGGGAGAGTTTGATAACACTGAAATTTACCATATTTTCGACTCCGATTTCACATGCATTCTAGTTGTTTTATTGTTATTTTGTTGTGTTATTGCTATGTTTTCCTTTGTTTTCAAGTTTTTACTTTAATCAGAGCCCTGATCGAGAAAAGGAGCGAAAAAGAGCCAAAAACCCTAAAACTCAATATTTTGTACTTGTGGCCTACCCCATGGTTGGCGCCAGAGACCCTGCCATGACGTGTCCAAGCTCAACTTCCCTCAACTTCCACGTTCCCCACTACTTCCACTAAGGCGCCTCATTTTGTGCTTGTGGTGGGCGCCATGGCCTTGTGGCGGGCGCCACAAGAGGAAAGTTTTTCCCTCCCATTTTCAAGTTGAAGGGCATCCTTGTCATTTCCATCTTTTTACTTGCTTATAAATAGAAACGCGAAATCACTTTTACAATCATCCAAACTTAGAGCAGAGGAAAACTCAGAGCAACTTTGTTTTACTTAGGCATATATTCAGTTTTATAAAGTGGTAATCGCTTCGCATTGGAGTGTTACCACAATTGTGTAATCGAGTCTGTGATAGAGTCTGTAATCGAGTTTGGAGCACTTTGGAAGGAAGTTAATCCTGCCGCCATTTTCATTTCCGCTTTGCAATTTATTCAACCCTCCGATTGGAGCAGGTTTTTATTACTTGTCTTTATCTTATTTATTTTCCCGCACTCGCTTTAAATTATTTATTTCCTCGCACTCGCTTTACTTTTTTTTATTTCCTCGCACTCGCTTTAAATTATTTATTTCCTCGCACTCGCTTTAAATTATTTATTTCCTCGCACTCGCTTTAAATTATTTACTTCTCGCACTCACACTACTTTTATTTACTTTCCGCACTCACACTTCTTTTATTTACTTTCCGCACTCGCACTACGTTTATTTATTTTAATGCACTTTTACTTTACCATGTCTAATTAAATTTATAAGGTTAGAATGTAAGGATCGTAATTGAACCAGTAATCCGTACAATTGTTCGTAGAAACACTTAAGGGCTATTTTAACTTTCAACTTAAGTTTTCCCGCACTTCAATTCCGTTGGGTAAGATCGAAAGTCGTCCAACGTCTTTTTAAACTTAATTGTTTTTAACTATTTCAAAAACAGCGAAAGCGCTTTGTTTAGTTCATTAGGAGATTTTAACATTAAGAAGAAAAGAGATTTTAAAACTATTTTCGGACGCGTTTATAAGTTTAAAGTCTGGTTCGTAAGAACCTCTTTTGGTTAAGAAATCCAGATTATAATACTTTTCAACTTAGTTAAGATACTATATTTCTTAAAAATAGGTTTACTACTCTAACACAATGTGCGCCTTTTTATAAGTTACAATAAGAGTGTTTGATTAGGGAGTACAACTCGGTTCTAAATACGCGAAAGCGACCAAATTAGTTCTTTTCAAAGTAGGAAACATTGCCCATAAGTAGCTCTATTAGCAAGTACTTGGATTACTAATTGATTACGTGAATTACATTCAACCCTGTCTTTATTAATTGAACTTTATTTCATTACTTTACTTTTTATTGCACATTCCGAAAAAATACCTATTTTGATTTCCTTTGATAAACACCATAACAATAGATAACGATAGACTGACACTTGGTCTCTGTGGATTCGACAATCTTTTATATTACTCTGACGTGTTCGTATACTTGCGAAACACCACATCAATTAACACCTAAATTTCTATTGTCCGACCTCAGATATTTGTGACTTCTATATAAGTCCAATTACGATTGCTTAACATAGAGCTAAATTTGATCCTAAAGGCATATAATTCTAGTAAGTTAGATTGTAAGTCTCCCCCCTTTCATGGTATTGTATGGAAACTTTGCCTTTTTTCCTTCCTTTGGAAGATGTCTTGGTTCAAGGAGCCATGCTTGTGAATAGAAGGTTGAGTGTTCTCCAAAAAATGACTTAATCTATTGAAAAGCAAAACATCACTAACATCTAATCAACTAACATTTAATTAACTTGTATTAATATTGCTTTTATTTTTATAGTCATTTACTTTATGTAATTTAAATTCAAGTCATTTACCATTTCATTTGTCATTTCACATATCATTTAACTTGTTTATGTTTATGCCATTTTCACTTTGCTCATTTGAGCCATATATTGTGACTGTATATATTTTGTTTGTGTTTGTTGTCTTAGGACCTTAAAATACTGAATGAACAACAAAACCCCTAAAAAATGTTTGTTTGGACTGTTGGGTTTGATCTAAACTTTTGGACTTAGAATTAGGCAACATTCCATGAGCAAAAGGACTTGGCCAATGCCAACATTTCTGATTCCAAGTTATTGTGATTTGAGCTTTCATCTGATGTAAGTATTGGGATCCCCCTGAATTCATATGCTATATGGTCTTGATGCAACTTTTATTTTGATCTTGTTTATACTATCTTCTTCTATGTTGATCAAAGAGTATTTCATCTGATACATGAGAAGACAAAGAAGACTTTTAGCTATGGGATTGGCTTGCTTGGATGTGGCTATATTTATTTGATGCCCTGATCTTCATGATGCTTGATATTGCTAATTGCTTGCTAATTATGGTTTGATTTAAAGTCCAAAGGAGAAGTAGGTTTTCTATATGAAACTCTTGTCTATTGGATTGCATCCCATTGGTCAGATCTTTTCAACTCTTAACTTTTAATTTTATGCTTAGGATTAGTCTCTTCATCTCCTTCCATTTCTTAAATTTCAAATCTCTCCCCCTTTTTAAAAATTTTCTTTGCTTGAGATTTTAAAACTTAGACTTTATTGCAAACTAGAAACTTTGGACTTATGCCATTGTCTTTTCTAAACTCTTTTCTTAAATCAAACTTGTAAATGAAATTAATCATATTGACTTAAAATTTCAAAAGACAAAAAGAACTAACACTCATTCAAACCTTTGGGCCCTTTGTGCCTCTTTTAAACTCAAAATTTTGATTAAAGGCAATCCACTCATTTTGAAATTGATACCATTAACTACGAGGTTTTGATCTCTCATTTTTATGTTGGTATGTAGGCACAAGTCCGAAGGTCTTGTCAAACACAAAAATATAATCAATGAATTTTCTTCTCACCTTCACACTCTATTTTTTTATCAAACATATTTTATACCAAAAACACATACACACATAAAAAAGGGCTCCATAAGAGTACCTAGGATACTTTGGATGCTAACACCTTCCCTCTGTGTAACCAACCCCCTTACCTGTAATCTTTGTCATTTTATTAGGTTTGATTTGAAAACTTCTTATCTTTGGTTTTTGTTTGTATTTTTCCGTTTTCCTTTGGAAACAATAAAAGCACGGTGGTGACTCTAGTTTTATTGACGTTAAGTTTATCCATAGCTTGATGGTCATGAATTTACCGGTACAGAAATTAAATTGCGACTCTACTGGGGAGTAGTCCTCAGTGGGTATAGCCTACTTTTTAATGTGTGTATATATTTGTATATTTCATGTTTGTATACTTATTTTGTGTGATATAATCTGCTTGTTGTGCTTGGTGATCTCTGAGGGGTGAGATAAGTTCTAACCCGAACTTGAGTGCAATTAAGATAGGAGGATGGTATAATCATGTTTGAATTGTGTCGAGTAGTCCTTAACAAGTTGGCTTGAGACCCTTCTAATCAGTGGAGACCCTTTTGGAGTTACTAATGTCACATAAGTCATTTGTGGTTAGGCGTTACATTCTCTGATTTGGGGTCCGAGAAGTTGAGGACCGTAGATCTTTTATCCCAACATGGCCTATTTAGGACGTAGTGCGGGGGCTGTTCAAGTGTAGACTTGATAACAGTTGTTACGCGATACTACACTCAGAAAAGTTTCTCTTGAGAATATTATGGGTTGATGAGTCAGTCATCCTAACCTATAATATCAGATAGATGGAATTAAGACTCTGGGAACTCTTTTGAACATGATCTATAGATTTTTATGCTTAGTACACTCCTTTGGATGGTTCTTAACCTGACTCCATGCTCGTGACTCACAACAAACCCTTTGATTCTTGGTTGATCCAATCAAGTATTGCCAATATCAATGGAACTTAGAGGTTGATAAGGTGAAAACCATAATCCACCAAAATGGATGATTGATATTGACAATGACTTGATTCATCCCTTGACCTTTATCTGTTTTCCTTGTGTGTGATCCCTAATTTGTGGTTGTTGCATTCATGCATTCATGCAAATCATGACATTCATCACACGAAAAATAACTTCAAGGAATTGAGGTTTTATTTGCAAATATTTTTAGACCATGGATTATGGACGAAGGAACACTAAGAAGTACAATTTTAGATATCCTGATTTGAAAGAGCTAAGGAAGCGACCATCTTTTATATTAGATCCCTTGGATTTCAAGCAACGTCATGAGAAACTCTTATATGTATTGTCTACTGATGTGGTTGAAGGACTTCTAAGCGTTTTGGTTCAGGTTGTGCCTACGTTAGAGGAGTATGCCCATCTCTTGGGAATACCCGTATCTGACAAAGTACCATTTAATGGATTAGAGGAAATTCCCAGATCTCATATTATAGTAGAAGCTCTTCATCTGAAGAAGTATGAGATTAAGGCTCGTTGGGTTAAGAAAGGAGGAATGTTTAGGTTGACTTATGATTTCCTCTTTGGGAAAGCTACGGTCTTTGCTTAAGCCGGTTATGTGGATGCTTTTGAAGCCATCTTTGTGTTGCTCATTTATGGTTTGGCTTTGTTCCCTAACATTGACAGTTTTATTGATGTTAACATCATTAGAATCTTCTTGGTTGGGAATCTTGTGCCTACTCTGTTGGGTGATGTGTACTTCTCTTTGCACTTGAGGATTTCTAAAGGTGATGGGACTATTGTGTGCTATGTTCCTCTTCTATACAAGTGGTTTATTTTGCATTTTCCTCAGACGCCTGCTTTTGTGGAGAACAAACAATGTCTACGATGGTCTCAGAGACTTATGTCCCTCACTAATGATGATATTGTTTGGTATGACTCTGCATTGAGTAGCTTCGATATTATTGATAGTTGTGGTGAATTCTCTAATGTTCATCTCATTTGTACATACGGAGGAATTAACTACAATCCTTCTTTGGCTCGTCGTCAACTTGGGTTCCCCTTGAGAGACAACCCTAATAACACTCAATTAAAAGGTCTTTTCTATAAAGAGGGTAAAGATCCCCAACAATTGAAGTAGAAGATGATACATGTTTGGCATAATGTGCATAGGAAAGGAAGATCTGAGCTTGGTTCGTGCAACTGTATAGCTTTGGAAGCTTACACTATTTGGGTGAAGAAGAGAGCTTTGGAACTGAAGATGCCTTATGCATGCGAGAGACCTATGTATTTGCTTATGGATGAGCCATTAACTCACCCTAACCAAGATGTAGAGGAGTTGGAAGACGCACTCGCCAAGATGAAGCAAGAGAGAGATATGTGGGAAGAGCGGTTCCATGCTTTAAGCCGAAAGCATGAGGAGTTGCAGCTTGAGTCAAAGGACAAAGATGCGCTTATTGAACTTCTTGAAGACCGAGCAGTGAAGAGACAGAGAGAGCCAGAGGGCCATCTTCCTCTAGTATGCCTCAGCCTTCCGGTGCTTGGAAGAAGATTGTTGATCAACTTGTCCTTGAGAAGGCTCAGATGAAGACATCCTTTGAGACCGAGATGTGACACATCCGAAGGAAGTACGCGTCAACAACCAAATCATCTAACACTGTTGTTAGGGGATCCTTAGGATGATTAGTTTCCTTTTCTCTTATATTTGTACTTTGGTTTCTGAAATCGTACTCAATGTAATCCTTCCAAGTTATATGAATAAAAGAGATTTTTATGGTCAATAAAATTGTTACTATTGTTATTATGTAAATATTTGCAAATATAACTTTGTATGTTCCTTGAAATTAAAAACAAACAAAAACATTGTATTTCATGCATCATTTGCATAACAGGTTTTCTTCAGCCAAATGTCTTATCAGTTATTCTTCTGTGCTTCAGCCAAGCTGACTCACTGATACAACACTCGTGCCAATCAACCTAGAATTATGGAGCATTTGGAACAAGAGAACAGAGAGATGAAAGATGAGATTACCCGTCTGACTTCCATGATGGAGACTGTTCTTGCTGCACATATTCTGTCTTCACCAACTCCCGCAACTCCTCCTCGGAGGCTATCATCTCCGAGGTTCCAAGTTCAATCATGCATGTTGCTGCTACTCAATTTGGTCCAACGATGCCTGCTGGTTTCCTGTGGGGGAAGCCACTAAATTTTATGCCTGAAGGGTTTGCGCCTACATCTGCTTCTATGCCGGCATCTAGCTCGGTCATGTCTATGCCACCTCCTGTTGTTCATACCTTGCCTCGTGTGAAGGACACCATCTTCCATTCTGAGCCGTCTGAGGGCCCAAATGTTTACGAGAAAATGAGTGAAATGAAGGATCAATTCCTTGAGGTGCAAAAGGAGCTGAAGATGTTGAGAGGAAAAACAAGTTTGGTAAGAGTGTTGTTGAGCTCTGCCTAGTACCGAATGTGAAGATCCCGATGAAGTTCAAAGTCCCCGACTTTGAAAAGTATAAGGGAAATACTTCCCATTAAGTCACCTTGTTATGTACGCCAAAAAAATGTCAACTCAAACTGATAATGATCAGTTATTGATTCACTAATTTCAAGATAGTTTGACTGGCGCTGCTCTAGAATGGTATATGGGGTTAGACGGTGCAAGTGTTCGCACGTTTAACGATTTGGGTGAGGCTTTTGTTAAATAGTACAAGTATAATATGGATATGGCGCCTGATAGAGATCAGCCGAGGTCTATGTCTCAGAAAGATAAGGAGATTTTTAAAGAATATGCTCAAAGATGGAGGGAAATTGCTGCTCAGATTAATCCTCCATTGGAAGAAAAGGAGATGACAAAGATTTTTCTGAAGACCTTGAGTTCGTTTTATTACGAGCGCATGATTTCCAGTTCCCCTAGTGACTTTACCGAGATGGTAAACATGAGGATGAGGTTAGAGGAAGGAGTCCGTGAGGGACGTATGTCTAAGGAAGAGGTGTCGTCCAGTAAGAAGTATGGGAGTGGTTTTGCCAGAAAGAAGGAAGGGGAAACCAATGCAGTGTCTGTGGGGAGGCAGAGGAGGCCTCATGTTAGAAGAAATCCTCAACCGCGTCAGCATCAACGTCAAGTTTCATTAGTAATTCCAATATTTTCAAACAATTCCAACAATCAATTAGTTCCAATTCAACAACAAAGTCAACAACAACCGCAACAAAGAACCTACTACAACAACAACAACAATAATAATCAACAAAAAAACTTCAAGAGGAAGAAGGTCTCTTTTGACCCTATTCTTATGTCATACGCCGAACTTTACCCATCTTTGGTTCTCAAGAATCTACTTCAACCAAGAAATCCACCTCAAATTTCCGAGCCACTTCCATGGTGGTATAAGCCTGAACTCCGTTGTGCCTTTCATCAAGGAGCTCCCGACCATGATATTGAGAACTGTTACCCTTTGAAGTACGAGGTACATAAACTTGTGAAGAGTGGGATGGTATCCTTTGAGGACCGTGCACCAAATGTGAAAGCCAATCTGTTGCCCGCCCATGGTAACTCTTCTATCAACATGGTAGATGGTTGTCTTAGAGAATATAAGGTTTATGATGTTCTCCATATCAGACAATCTTTGGTTGCAATTCATAGAGATATTTGTTTGGTCAGTGATTGTGAGCATGACCATGATGGTTGTGTGATATATAACATGAACCCTCGAGGATGCGTCATTGTCAATAGGGACATTCAGAGATTGATGGATAAAGGGCTTATCATAGTTTGTCGATCAAGGGACGTAAATGATGTCAATGTGATTGTGCCAGTGTTTAAGACCCCTGAGCGGGTAGTAATTCAATTTGATAGTAGCAGTAGCAACATCGTTAATAGATCGGTATCGCCATTGGTAATACGATTAGCGGGCCTGTCCCATATACATCCGATAAAGCGGTGCCTTATCAATATAATGCCACCATGGTGGAGAATGGTCAAGAGGTTCCATTCCCTATGATAAATTCGGTTGTAAATATAGCTGATATTACAAAGGTGACCCATAGTGGTTATGTGTTTGGCCCAGTCTTTCCAAAGGATGTCGAAGAGGCTGCAATCAGTAAGAAGGTGGATGTACCTGTGGTGGATCTGGTTAGTGCTCTAGTTTATCAGTCTGGTGAATCCAGCAAGCTAAAGCCTAATGATGATGATGAGGTACTACGATTAATCAAGAGGAGTGAGTTTAATATGGTGGAGCAGCTGCTCCAAACTCTGTCGAAGATTTTAGTGCTGTCTCTATTGATGAATTTTGAAGTGCACAGAGAAGCATTGCAAAAACTGTTGGAGCAAGCCTACGTTCAGCACGATGTAACTGTGGATCAATTTGACCACATTGTGGCTAACATTACTTCTTGTAACAATCTGAATTTTTGTGATGAAGAGTTTCCTGAGGAAGGCAAAAATCATAATCTGGCGTTACACATTTCAATGAACTGTTAAGGAGGATGCATTGTCCAATGTGTTGGTCGATACCGGTTCTTTTTTTAATGCACTCCCGAAATCAACTTTATCCAAACTTTCCTATCAAGGTGCCCCGATGAGGTATAGTGGCGTGATTGTCAAAGCGTTTGATGGTTCTCGCAAAACCGTCATTGGAGAAGTGGACCTCCCAGTAAAGATAGGTCTGAGTGATTTCCAAATTGCTTTTCAGGTAATGGATATCCACCCGGCCTATAGCTTCTTATTGGGGAAGCCATGGATTCATGAAGCAGGAGCTATAACGTCTACTCTACACCAGAAATTGAAATTTGTGAAGAACGACAAACTTCTCGTTGTTGGTGGAGAGAAAGCGTTTTTCGTGAGCCATCTGTCATCTTTTACATATGTTGAAGCTGAGGAGGAGGTTGGAGCTTCGTTCCAAGCCTCGTCTATTGTCGAGGAGAAGAAAACTGGGGCACCCATGTCTTCTTTCAAGGATGCTTAGAAAGCTATTGAGGCGGGTAGTACCGATCAGTGGGGTCGTATGGTAGAAGTTGTCGAGAACAAGAATAGGGCCGGATTGGGTTTTCAACAAGGGGCATCCAATGTCAAAGTTAAAGAAGTACGACCAAGTTTCCGTAGTGGAGGGTTCATTCACGGTAATGAAGAACACTCAACTGCTGTAATTAAGGATGATGAAGATGAAGATTGTGCCAACTTTGTGACACATGGCCAGACTTGCAACAATTGGGTTGCTGTTGATGTTCCTGTTATTGTCCATCGCTCTAAGTAATTTGTTTTTTATGTTTTAAGAAAAATCCTTCTCCTATGCCTAAGTAGAAGTGAACATTGTTAGGCATTTCTCAATTATCATTAATAAAATACAATTCTATTCATCAACATCTGTGATGTTTTATTTTTACTTTTTTCCTTTTTGAAAATGGTAATCATAAAAAAACATAAATAAATAAATAATAATTGTCCATATGCATAATATTTGGTTACAATTCACTTCCCTAAAATTAAAATATCAAATCATTATGCAGGTTGGTTCCCAAACCCATTGAATACAATGATCCTACTCTCTCTTCGAACTTTGATTTCCCTGTGTTTCAGGCTGAGGAAGAGACTGATGACAAAGTATCTGATGAGTTGTCTCATTTACTTGAGGATGAGGAAAAATCTATTCATTCGTTCGAAGAGCAGATTGAGTTAGTCAACTTGGGTTCCGAAGATAATGTGAAGGAAGTCAAGATTGGGTTTCAACTGTTTCCAGAGGCTAAGAAGGGGTTGATTGATATTCTCCGAGAGTATTCTGATGTGTTCGCTTGGTCCTACCAAGATATGCCTGGTTTGAATTCTGAGATTGTGGAGCATAAATTATCGTTGAATCCAGAATGCCCGCTAGTCAAGCAGAAATTGAGGAGAACTCATCCTGATATGGCAGTGAAGATCAAAGAAGAAGTGTATAAGCAGATTGACGCTGGTTTTCTTGTTACCTCCGAGCATCTGCAATGGGTGGCCAATATTGTGCTTGTTCCAAAGAAAGATGGAAAAGTATGTATGTGTGTTGATTATAGAGATTTGAATAAAGCAAGTCCGAATGATGATTTCCCTCTGCCACACATTGATATGTTGGTAGACAATACACCTAAATTCAAAGTCTTTTCGTTTATGGTGGATTTTTCGGTTATAATCAAATCAAGATGGCACCCAAAGATATGGAGAAGACCATATTCGTTACACCCTAGGGAACATTATGTTATAGAGCGATGCCTTTCGGTTTAAAGAATGCTGGTGCAACATACCAGAGAGCTATGACCACTTTTTTTCATGATATGATGCATAAAGAGATCGAAATCTATGTTGATTATATGATTGCCAAATCAAGTGATGAAGGAGAACATGTTGAGCATTTGTTGTAGTTATTCCAACGTTTGAGGAAGTATAAACTCCACTTGAATCCCAATAAGTGTACTTTTGGTGTTTGTTCTAGTAAGTTGTTGGGCTTTATTGTCAGTGAGAAGGGTATTCAAGTTGATCCTGCCAAGGTCAAAGCAATACAAGAAATGCCTGTGCCCAAAACTGAGAAGCAAGTCAGAGGTTTTCTCGGTCGCTTGAACTATATGTCAAGATTTATATCCCATATGACTGCCACATGTGCACCTATATTCAAGCTTCTTCGGAAAGATCAGTCTTGTGATTGGACTGAAGATTTCCAGAAAGCTTTTGGCAGTATCAAAGAGTATCTGCTTGAGCCTCTGATTCTGTATCCACCTGTTGAAGGAAGACCTTTGATAATATATTTGACTGTGCTTGATGAAAGTATGGGTTGTGTTCTTGGTCAGCAAGATGAAACTGGAAAGAAAGAATATGCAATCTACTACCTCAGTAAGAAATTCACCGACTGTGAGACTCAGTATTCTATGCTTGAAAAGACTTGTTGCGCATTGGCTTGGGCTGCTAAGCGTCTGCACCAGTATATGTTAAATCATACTACGTGGTTGATATCCAAAATAGATCCAATCAAGTATATTTTTGAGAAGCCTGCTTTAACTGGGAGGATTGCTCGTTGGTAGATGTTGTTATCAGAGTATGATATTGAATACCGATCTTAGAAAGCTATCAAAGGTAGTGTCTTGGCTGACCATTTGGCTCACCAACCGATTGAAGACTATCAGTCAGTGCGGTATGATTTTCCTGATGAAGAGATCTTGTACTTGAAAATGAAAGATTGTGATGAACCATTGCTTGAAGAAGGGCCGAAACCTGGTTCCTGTTGGGGCATGGTATTTGATGGAGTTGTTAATCAATATGGTAATGGCATTGGGGCAGTGATTATTACTCCTTAAGGCACTCATTTTCCATTTACAGCTAGATTAACTTTCAAGTGTACGAATAACATGGCTGAGTATGAAGCTTGCATTATGGGGCTTGAAGAGGCCATTGATCTCCGAATCAAGTATCTTGACGTCTATGGAGATTCAGATTTGGTTGTGAATCAGATCAAAGGTGAATGGGAGAAAAATCAACCCGGTTTGATACAATATAGAGATTATGCGAGAAGGATTTCAATTTTCTTTACAAAGGTTTATTTTCATCATATGCCTCGAGATGAAAACCGGATGGCAGATGCTCTTGCAACATTGGCTTCAATGATTATGGCGAAATTCTGGAATGAAGTTCCTAATTTGACTGTGATGCGTCTTGATAGGTAAGCTCATGTGTTTGTTGTTGAAGAGGTTAAATATGATAAGCCGTGGTATTTTGATATCAAGTGTTTTCTCCAAAGTCAGATTTACCTGCCTAGGGCATCTTTGAAAGATAAGAAGACTTTGAGGAGATTAACTGGCAACTTCTACCTGAATGGTGATGTGCTTTACAAGAGAAACTTCGATATGGTTTTTATCAGATGCGTGGATAGACATGAAGTAGACCTGTTGATGACTGAAGTCCATGAAGGTTCTTTTGGTACTCATTCCAATGGACTTGCATTGGCCAAGAAGATGTTGAGAGTAGGTTACTATTGGCTAACAATGGAATCTGACTGTTGCAAGTTTGTGAAAAAATGCCACAAGTGTCAAATATAAGTAGATAAGATTCATGTTCCTCCGACACTATTGAATGTCATTTCCTATGCATGGCCCTTTTCCATGTGGGGAATTGATATGATTGGCATGATTGAGGCTAAAGCTTCGACCGAACAACGTTTTATTCTGGTGGCTATTTATTACTTCACAAAGTGGGTTGAAGCGGCATCGTATGCGAATGTAACCAAGCAAGTTATTGTGAGGTTTATCAAGAATCAGATAATGGATCAAACTTGAATAATAATATGGTGGAAGCTCTTTGCAAAGATTTCAAGATTGCACATCATAATTATTCTCCCTACAGACCTAAGATGAATGGGGTTGTTGAAGCTGTGAATAAGAACATCAAGAAGATCATTCAAAAGATGGTTGTGACATACAAAGATGGGCATGAGATGCTTCCTTTTGCTTTCCATGGGTACCTTACATCCGTCCTCACTTCAACAGGGGAACCCCATTTATCACTTGTTTATGGCATGGAAGCTGTGCTCCCAGTAGAGGTTGAGATCCCATCATTCCGTGTCTTGATGGAAGCCAAGTTGACAGAAGCTGAATGGTGTCAGACTAGGTATGATCAGCTGAATTTGATTAAAGAGAAGAAATTGACTGCCATGTGTCATGGCCCGTTATATCAACAGAGAATGAAGAAGACATTCGATAAAAAGGTCAGGCCTTGTGTGTTTAGAGAAGGTGATCTTGTGCTCAAGAAGATTTTATCTTTCAAACCATATGCTAGGGGAAAATGGACTCCTAACTATGAAGGCCAATATGTTATTATGAGAGTCTTTTCAGGCGGTGCTTTCATTCTTACAACTATGGATGGTGAGGAGTTCACTCGTCTTGTGAATGTCGATGCAGTCAAGAAATACTTCGCCTAAAAAGAAAAGAACATCTCGCTAAGTTGAAAACCCGAAAGGGAGGCTTAGGCAAAAAATGAGCCTCTCGGTGGATTGAAAACCCGAAAGGGAGATCCAGGCAAAAATTAGACACATGAAACAGAAAATTTATCCCGATAGATTGAGTACCCCACCTTGGGGAAATTTATGCAAAAATTAGGGATTATGGCAAGTAACTATACTCGGTTGATCTCTGGTCTTGAGCAAATCAATCAACTTAGATTCATCATTCTCAATCGAAGCCAAGAGCACAGTAAATATTGAAGTCGGTAGATGGAATAGTGATCATAATATTCAATATAGCCATTTTCCATGTAAATTACCATTTTTTAACCTTTGTAAAGATCTATGGAGTCTTATCATTTACAGACTACCTTTCTATTAAATAATGTTGAGCTTTTTATCCAATTGCTTTTACTCTTGTTTATTATTCAGCTAATTAGAATAGAATTTTTATGATGATAATTTTGAAATTTTGAAATAATAAAAATCATTTTCTTAGAATAATAAAAGAAATTACTTTTAAAAGCAATCGACTTCATTAAGGAATATCAACAGTAGTCTGAGAACAGGTAAGTCTTGAAAGTGAGAGACATCGTTGGTCCTCCCCAAGCAGTTGGTTTGGTCACTTTTCCCCCCCAACGACAAGTCAGTTTTTCCCAGCTGAGTAGTAATCGCCTCCCCAATTAAGTTGTAGGCGCATATTCTCAACGGTTTGCACAAATCCAGCTCCAAATTTGATTCCCTCAAATCGCCAGTAGAGTTCACTCCTGATCCCCGTCAGCACTAATTCTTGAGCAGCATCATTGGTCCTCTGCTAGGTTATCTCCCATTCAGTATGGTGTTGACCTAAAATTCCACGTAGAGTTGATGAATCAGATCCTCAACAAATCTTTTCTCCTTCCTCAGTAGGGTTTGAGATGATCAGATATGGATGATTTATATGCATCCCTAACTTTTACTTCAGTTGATGCCTACACCCTGTCTAGGTTAGCCGAGTGTTGTGGCGATGATTCAAATTAATGATAGTTGTATCCTTTATGATTGTTTTGTCAGCATAATCATCTATCATATATACATATACATTCATACATCAGATATTTCATTATGCAGGCTTTTTCATTTGATTCTTTATTTTCTGATCCTTTGCCATGGTGACATTATTCTTCCCCATGCAGATATAGTGTGTCTGTCCTCCTCCAATCGTAGAGTGTCATCCCCTTAAGCAGAAAGAATTTAACCTTCCTCACTCTCCACTGAGCTATTTCCTCGTGGATAAATATTATTTCATCTTTCTCCCCAATTGATTATCTGGATGGAACTGTTCCCCCTAACTTGTATCCTCACCGAGTCGAGTCTTTGTTTGACCGCTTCTTTATAGCTCTTACCTAGATAGATGCTTTGGTTCCTCAAAAGTCTATTATCCAGTAACTGGTAAAATTCTTCTCAATTTGCGAGTACCTTACTCTTACCCAATACCCGATAAAAGTAATCTACTTCCTCATTTTTTTCCCAGCGGATTCATTTTACGTTTCCCAAAGAGTTAATCCTTGATATGTTCATCCTAACCGATGACGGATTTTCTCCTCTTTGTGGTTTTCTACCCAGTAAAAAGGTAGTTGTAATCCCTATTTCATTTCCTAGAGAGTTTATCCTTGATATGTTCATCCTAACCGATGATATATTTTCTCCTCTTTGTGGTTTTCTACCCAGTAAAAAGGTATTTGTAATCCCTATTTCATTTCCCAAAGAGTTAATCCTTGATATGTTCATCCTAACCGATGACGAATTTTCTCCCCAGCAGGTTGTTCTTACCCAGTAACCGGTAACGAATACACCTCCTATTCCTCAGCGAGTCATGCTTGGTATGTTTACCCTAACCGATAACGGATGTCTCTCTGTCAGATTATATTATCCTCCTACCCAGTAACCGGTAATGGATAATATACTTTTGATACTCCTGTGTCGAAGTTCATTCTACCCCAGTTGAGTTTGGGTGTGTATTTCCTCAGTGAAGTCTCCATCTCCCTGTTCGATTCGAGTATTTCAGTGGTGTTCAGATCTATACTAGTTCCCTCCACAAATTTTCTTCTCTGTCCCCGACCTAGTCCTTCCATTGATTTATTTTCATAAATCCCCTTCGTGTCTCCAGTAGTTTTCAAGTCGTAGCCTGGCCTACACATAACGTTTTTCCCCCAGAGTCTCCGTCTCCCTAGTGAGTTTTCCTTATAAAATGCTGTATGCTCCTATGGACTTCCAGTCTCTCCGGATTCTTTTCCTTTGTGGCAATGTTTTCTCCATAAAGATTATTTTTCACATTCATATCATATGCATCATGAGGTCTCTTAGGGATCAAAATTTGTTTCTATATGTTGTTATTGAAGGTAGAGAAAAACAAGAAAGGGGGTTTGAATTGTTTTGGAAATAAAAACTTTTTAAGAAATCAGACACACACAAAATAAAAAGGGAAATGACACAGAATTTTATACTGGTTCGCTTGAAATTCAAAGCTACTCCAGTCCATCCGACCAAGGTGATTTCGCCTTCAAAAAGGACTTAATCCATTAATCTTGAAAGATTACACAACCAATCGTATAATAGAATAATCCCTTAGCCGTCTCAAGTATTCAGACTACACATAGTCACTTGAGGAAGTATTTTAAGAAAAAGTATGAATTGTAATGTAATGTGCTTCTAACAAACAAGCAAGAATTACATAATTATAAGAACAATAGCTTTTCATGTAAGGGCAGCAGCTCGTGAAAGATAAAAAATAATGATTGGGAGTTTTCGTATTCTTGTGTGTCTCAGGTGTGTACTCTCGTGAAGTATTCAGTCCTTTATATAGGCGTTAAGATGGTCCGTTGGAGTGATGAAAGGATCTTGGTCATTGAAGAATATTTATTGTCATTACTCTCCTTGTTTCTTTCTAAAACAGTTTTGTGCGCCTCATTATTTCCTTCTAGAAATAATTTCTTTCCAAAACCAAATTTCTCTTTGGTTACGTGTTCTGAGTTGGTGAATATGTATCAGAGTCTTGATAAATCAGAGTTTAACTTTAGAGGTTGATTATATCTAACCGCATCAGAGTTTCTCTATGCTCTAGACTTCTTCAGATTCAGAGTCTGGATTCAGTCTTCTTTACCAGAGTTTCTGAATTCTTTATGTGGCGCTGGTTACTGCGTTGATCAGAGTTAGAACCTTCTGGATGTGTTTTCTCTGAGTAGCATCTGATAGTTGAATTTTGTATCTGATGTGTTGATATATCTAATTGTTTGATCAGAGTCCTGCATACCTAAGAAAAATTTCGTTAGAGTACCATTTTTGTTTCATCCTTTGTTATCATCAAAATCTTAGAGATACATTGTAGAACCCACTTTGTTCTTACAATCTCCCCCTTTTTGATGATGACAAAATAATACAGAGAGGAGGTGGAGCAGTACAGAAATATTTCAGATCAGATAGAAAGGGGAATTCCCCCTGAGTTAGATTCTTGGATTAATCAGAAGTTCTTACCGGACCTTCCTTGGTATAGTGCTTTAGCTACTTTCCCACATATCTTAAGTCATTAATTTAGTAATAATTTTTAATAATGTTTGCAGTGCTCTGAGAAAATCTAGTTATGTTTCCATCAGAGCTGTTTTAGTTCTCCCTCTTTTTGTCAGAATCAAACAGACATAGCAAAAAGATGATACTAATAAAGAGAGCAGTTACAGATAAGTGTAGCGGTGTATTCGTCACTTTATAATTTATTGACTAAATCAAAAGCAAAGCATACAAAGAATCGAGTCGCCACCGCACTTTTATTTATCCAAAGGAATGACTAAAAAGCGAACAAAAGCCTAAGAAGTTTTACACATAGAAAACTAATGAAAAGATCAGAGATCTGGGTAAGGGGTTAATTACGCAATGGGAAGGTGTTAGGCACCCAAAACATCCTAGGTACTCCTAGGGAGCCCTTTTCACAACTTGTTGTATGAAATGTTATTTGTTTATGAAATATTTATTGTGCAAACATGATTGAAGGGATGAGAAAAGAATATACAAGTTATTATTTTTGTTGTTTGAACGGATGAACCCGTTGCCTACGTACCTTTCCATGGAAGGTAAGGATCAAAACGCCGTAGTTCGGCTAAAAGATTTCCAAAAGTAAGTGAGTGGATTGATTTTAAAACAAAAGCCCTAAGGTCTTTCATTATCCACGGGAGAAAACTCAACCTTATACAAATAACAAGTCCACCATGTGAGAATAGCTTCGACATACTAGAGGGGTTAACCCTGTTTTCAGTATGGAAGTCTTACGGTTCGATCACTAAGGACAAAAGGCGAGATTAACATCAACCACTAAGATAATTGAAACCTATGGCTAATGTATGAAAACTTGATTAAGAAGTGGACTTGGGCCACAAAACCAATTGAGTGAGTGAAATTAACTAGTTATGAGTATTCACAAAATATGGTTAAAGTATGATTAAGATTCAATTCAGAAAGAAGTATTGTGAAAATGGAGTTTGAAAATCAGAGGCTTAAGGCCTAGGTTTCTAATTTGAAAAACAGATGAAAATGTTTGCACAATAGTTTTTGGTTTTGGGTTAACATGCAAATGGAGGTTTAAAGAAACAAAAGGTGGGAGGGTTAAGGGATGTAAAACTTCTTAGATGTTCACCTCTTGAGATCATATGTAGATGATTCAAGTGATTCCTTTGGAAAAGGCAACATAAAGCAATAAGCAAATAGAACACGGTGGATACCAGATGCCAATCTATGGACTTATACTAGTCTCACAAAGCAAAGGAACAAGGATACCAGATGCCAATCAATGGACTTATACTAGTCTCACAAAGCAAAGGAACAAGGATACCAGATGCCAATCAATGGACTTATACTAGTCTCACAAAGCAAAGGAACAAGGATACCAGATGCCAATCAATGGACTTATACTAGTCTCCTACCATATCACAGGAAACAAACTGCCAATTGATGGACTTATGCTTGCCTCCTCAATGGTCACAACAAAAATGTTACAAAGTGATGAACAATTTTTATGAAATGATATACAAGTAATGATGATAAATGCACAAAGGTACACTCGGGCAAATATGCACAGATGAATCAAGTAAGCAAACAAACAAGTCAATTAGCACACACTATACACAATCAATTAGGCTCAAGCAAGGTTAGGCTTTACAGCCAACTGGAATGGGGTGTTTTGAGCTCTTAACCCTAACATTGAGAGTTAGGGTGAAGCAGATGAAATGGAGATGAGGGGTGTGCCTCATAGCTCTTATCCATGGTCAGGGAGAGCTTTGATCAATGGAAAGTGTGGGAGTTCAGAAAGTTGGAGCTCTTCTCCACAAATGATTGACTCTATAAGATCTTGGGTTCTTATTCACCATGCATCAACACATTGTGTGAGCAAGGTGAATGACACACTGAGTAGCAGGAGATGGATTACACATCTCTTTTATCTGCCAATTGCCTCTAAAGAGGACTTAACCTGCTTGGCACAAAATTAAACAAGCACAAACATTGCCTCTTAAGGAGGGCTTCAGACAGGTGCCTGTCAAAGTAACATGACAGGTCTTCCAGACTACATGAAGATTAGGGATTATACCTAAGTGGTTAAGCAACCAAGCAAAGCAAAGTTCAAATGAACTTAAAGCAACTTAGGTACCTCTTGAAGTGCAGAACCTTTGAAATGCCACGATCCACAGCTTGTACTGGTTCAAATCTACTCCACAATACTTGAAATTAAGTTTGATGAAGCAATTGAAGCTTGGATGGTACTAGATCTAGCTCAAAACAGAAACTCCATTGTCATCTTCATGAACTTGAACTGCACTATTCTTGCACGAATTCAACAAAACAACACTTGATCTACACTAAATCCAAGCTAGGGAACAAGAATATGAAGTCAAAATGCAATGCTATTTGGAACAAAATTGAATTATGAATGAGAGAAAAATTTGAAGTGAGAGAGAAATTGGATCTTGAAATGTGAAAAAATGATTAACCTCCCCCAATTCTGTTAGGGTTTAGGTATTTATATGAAGCCCTAATCACTTTGTTAATCCATAATTAGCTTGGTTAATGATAATAAGGTGTTTTGCAAAAATCCAAATTTGCATGGTGCATGTACCATTTACACGTGAACAGTACCAATTGCTTCATCATTTTCACTTAAAATCATTTTTTAAACTCAATGGCAATGGTAAAAAGTCCATACAATGCACCATTTTTGAATTTTGCAATTTCCCTCCAAAAAAGACATGGAATAGCAAGTGATAATGTGATGAGATTTTATGTAATATGATGCATGATTTGGAAATTAGAGGTCAAGAGGAGAATATTGCAAAAAGAACCACTCATTTTGGAGCTTTGAATAAAAAGATATGGCCATTTGAAATGGGAGAGAAAGATCTACAACTTTCATGTTCAACAAAATTTCATTTGAAGCTTTTTTGATGATGTAATATTGAGTTGAAGTTAGTCCAAAACCTTTCCATTTTTGGAAAGTTCAAATTATGGGTCACTTTCTATTTTGGGAAATTTTTGACTGGACCTCAAATTCTTCAATGTGGGTGTTTGAAATGTCAAATGAGACTTGTTTGAACATGAATGAAGTATTTCCAATCATTTCCCACCTCCAAATCTACAGTTGACTTTGCAGTTGACTTTCTAGGTCTTCAGATGACTTGGAAATGTTCTGATGAATTTCAAGCCTCTACCACTTGGGATTTTGCTTCAAAATGACATCATAACTCATATGAACTCTTGTGAGTGATTGTGGGGTCCAAATCTCAAGAATGACCACCATCTATGGCTTAACGAATGCCTTTAATTGCCTTGACCTGTTATTGCTTCATCTGCAAGACAAAGGTTAGATGACATATTTTTGTACTTTTGGTTAGTGATTAAAAGAAATGCAATGATATACAAATGCAAGAAATGCTTGGTGATCAAGAACCACTCTCAAAGAATATCCCACCCACAGGGAAGGAAGCAAGGTGTCTAATGATCCTTGAGGCAATGCAATGTTATGATATGATGCCATGAGGGATCTTAGGGACAAAATTGGGGTCTTACAATAAGCAGCACATAGGGAAGATAGCAGAAATAAAAAAGAAAACATCAAAGCAAAGAAAGCAACAGGAAAATAGCCTAGGTTCCTAAGGGTTTGGAGGCGGAGGCATCCGTTGGAGCAATTGGGACAACATGTTCTGAATGTTGTTGTTGACAGAATCTTGTCGATCCAGCCTGGCCCGAACTACCTATTGTTCTTTCTGAAGTTCCTCCAGAGTCTTCAAGACTAGAGGGACGAACCCAGAGTTGGAGTGCTCCCCCTGAGTCACAGTGCATAAGCGTTGGCTTTGGCAGCTGCTGCTTCAGCAATACGAGTTGCTTCTTCAGCGTCGACTTTAGCTTTTGCCTTAGCCTCAGCAGCAGCCACAACCTCTTCAGTAATACGAGCAGCCTCTTCAGCGTTGGCTTCGGAGCACTGAGATTTAGTGTGGGAGTGATGGAGGCAACAGAAGTGATGGGTGGTGGAATGTCAAAGGGTGACTGTGTTTTTTGTTCAGGTTCTAGGTGTGGTTTAGATGATGGGTGGGTTGGTTGTGGTTCACAGTGGATTGGTTGTTGTGCAGGTGGTGGTGTTTGTTCAGTTGTGGTGGGATTTGGATGTTCAGGAGGTGGGGAAGTGACTTCTGGTTCAGGTTCAGAGTGTGATGGCTGTTGAGAGGCCAGTGCACGGGCTTGTAGCTAAGCCAGAGTGGGGGATTATGGGTCAGATGGTTCGGTGTCGGAGGAGAGTTCGTAGTATGTTGGGGATTATGGAAATGGTGATGATGATGGTGAAGTGGTTTCATTCAGCATTTCTGCTTCTGAAACGGGTAGTGTGGTGGTAGCAAGGTTAAATTTTAGTGAGGCTAGGTGAGACATTCTGGTGGTTGAGGGAGGAGTGTCAGAGGTGGTGTATATAGGGGTGGTTTGGGGAAGAGAAGAATCAAGAGGTTTTATTTTAACAAAGTGAGAGAGAGGTACAAACTTACTCGGAGAGTCAGCTAGAGGGACTGGAGGTCTTGACCCAGAGGATTCTCCCAGCCTTTCTTTCTTCGCCTTCTTGGACTTCTCAGAGGGCTCTTGCATCCTCTTCATGAAGTTAGGTGGATACTCAGGAAGCCAGTCCACTGAGAAGTCAGAGATGTCCACCCCTTGATTTGCAAGGTCCTGTAGATAGTAGGCCACTACCTCTGGAGGGTCAATCTTGGAGAACAGGTAGAGTCCGTTGGGAATCTCCCTCTAATCCCTGAGTGCTTCCCAGGAGGTATCAAGTGTTGGTTTGGCTCTGACTTGATCAATGATTCCCATGCTCTTCAGATTCCTAGCATTCAGCGGTCTTCCAGTGTCAATGGTGACATATTCCATGAGTCTGAGCTGAATCAGGTGATCCACTAAGCCACTCTCAATCAATACATCTGATATGAGCTCCCCAGAGGGATATAGTTCCTTGTCTTCATGTTATTTCTGGTGTCTTTGACTGAGTCTCTGAGGTACTTGAAGAGAAGTGCAGGTAGACACAGTTTCAGACCCTTGTGAATGCAGTACAAGATAAACTTTTGATCTGTGTTGATGTAGTCAGAAGAGTTTGAAGCAGGGCGATGATGGATGGTTCCTAATATGATCTTCAACCAGACCCGGAGGTTCTGATGTAGCTCCTTGTTCTTGGAATGCTTGCCTTCACCACTATGTTGGAAGATGGTAGGGTTGATTTCCTAGGACAAGTATTTTGCCCTAGGGTTTATGTTGTAGATGCGTCTGCCTCCTGTCTTCTCCAGGTTAAGAAGGGAGTCAATGGATTTTACAGTGATGACTATCTTGACTCCAAGAACGTAGGAAACAATGTAGTGATTATCCGAGTCTACGAAACGCCGGAACTCCTTCACCATATTTGTGTACACAGGACCATAGAGGCGTTGAAAGTAGGTTTCCCTCTCTTGCATTCTCAATTCTTCAGTAAGGTCTACGCCATTTCTCTTCATGTTTTCGAAATCAACTAACGATTCACAGAGAACAAGCTTCTCAAAGGGAGTTGCTAGATAGATGTCGGGATCACGATCGAGGATATGGGGTTCCTTGTAGATTAGGGTTAAGACGACGCCGGTGGTTGTTGTAGTTTGTTGACTTGAAATAGGTGTTTGCTTCGTTGAGTTCATTTGTTGGGAGAAGTTGTAAACAAATTGTTGCTGAGTATCCATGAAGAACAATTGAAGATGATGTTGAAGGATTGAAGAGCTTGATGAAAACTGCATAAATCTTTGAAGGAGGGTTTTGTGAGGTCGTGAGTGTAAAGTGTGCTAGTGAAGTATGTGAAATGAATTTATACACAATAGGATGCATGCAAAACGACAACAAGATGAGAGTTTAACTGTTAAGAAATTTAATGCAGCACGTTAACCAAGTGAGCACATTTGGAGGAGAATTATTACAGCCCGTGATGGAGGTCTAATCCCCAAATCAGCACACTGCTCGAGGAGATATCAAGATTCTGTCTCTTGATTTTTGCTAGACAGTTGTCTAGAAGTTCCAAGGTCATGATCACACTGAATTACATTGTGTTTTTGACTCGGATTTCACATGTTTATTAGGACTTTATTATCATTTTCTTTGTATTATGCTCTCTTTTATGTTGTTTTAAGATATTTAGCTCTTTCAGACCCTTTTGGAAGAAACGAAGCAAAAAGACCTAAAATTAGGGTTTTCGGCAAATATTGTACACATGGCGTTGCACATGGTGGCCGCTATAGGAGAAGCCATGAGTCATCAGCCCTCAACCAGGAGGTAACCGCCACGTTCCCATGATCTTTCCTATTTACACACATGGCGGGCGCCATGAAGGGATGGCGGGCGCCACCTTTGGAAATCACGTTCCCACTAAGGAGAAGTTGGAGGGCACCATGGTCTTTGCAAGCTGCTAAAATCCTCTATAAATAGTTCGTTCCATTTCATTCTCAAATGGTCCAACTTAGTTTACAACACTAAGCCTATATTTATCATTTGTAAAAGCGGAAATTCGTCACATCGGTGGGTTATCGCACCTTAGTGAGATTGGGTTGGGTTACTTCGAGTTGTTGTCGTCTTTATCTTCAGAGTCGGAGGTTTATTTTCCTTGTACCAGAATCAAAGCCTCCTTTTGGAGCAGGTGCTTATTTTATCACTTTTATTTATTTACTTGTCTCGCTTTATTTTATTTACTTTCTGTCTACGCTTTACTTTATTTATTTTCCGTCTCGCTTAATTTTATTTACTTTCTGTCTACGTTTTACTTTATTTATTTTCCATCTCACTTTATTTTATTTACTTTCTGTCTACACTTTACTTTATTTATTTTCGGTCCACGCTTTATTTTTACACGCTTTACTCGTCCCTTACGCCTCACATTCTAAAACAACTTTTCATCATGATCAATATCATTGTGTTTGTTGAAATTACCATGTCTGGCTAAATCTTTTAAAGGTTAGAATGTAAGGATCGCGGTTAAAGAGATGTTTCACATATTGAATCTATAGAACTACTTTAAAGGCTGTTTTGATTTTTAACTTGAGTTTTCTCAAACAAACTTGGTTAGTTTTAACTATTCAAGGAGTGCGAAAGCACCCTGGCTTAGTTAACTAGGAATTTTTATCACTTTAAGAAAAAAACTATTTTTGAAACTGTTTTCGAACGCGTTGATAGATTTAAAATCAGGAAACTCCTTGGGTAAAACTTTCCAAATCAAAATCACTTTTCAACTATGTTTTTGAGCCTTATTTATTAAAAATAAGTTTACTACTTTAGCGTTTTGGGCACCTTTTATAAGTGACAATAAAAGGCCTTAATTTAAGGGTAAACTCGGTTCTGAATATGCGAAAGCGATAGTTCCTATTAAATGGATTCTTTTCAAGACTAGAAAATATTGCCTCATAAATAGTTCTATTTAGACAACCGAAACATCGCTTAACTGCCGTGAAATACATTCAACCTGTCTTTACCTGCATTTATTATTTACCATTATTTTGCAACCCCAATATCCCTTTTATACCGCCTTAAATAAACATCATAACGATAGTAATCGATAGATTGACGGTTTGGTCTCTGTGGGATCAATATTCTTTTATATTACTTTGATGCAATTCGTGCACTTGCGAATTCACACGATCAATTTTTTGGCGCTGTTGCTGGGGACAAACTTCATCAAATTTCGTACCCTGTTGTTACACCGTCTAGACTAAGGCATTATTAGCCGGTAAATGCGAAGAACCCGTAGTACCAGAAATTTAGTACATCCTTTAGCGGAACCCGAACGTTACACTCGTACACGCCTCTTACTCATCCGAATTAAGAAAGCTATGGCCGAGAATCGCGACCGGAGACCTCTTAAGGAATTTGCCCAACCCTCTGACGAGGAACCTAGTTCGAGTATAGTAAACCCCCTTATTCCTGATAACAATTTCGAACTAAAACCGTCTGTGTTGCAATTAGTGCAACAGAACCAATTCGCGGGTCTCGCTACTGAGAACCCAAATCAACATTTAAAAGTTTTTATCCAACTAGCCGACACTTTTAAATCCAACGGTGCTTCACCTGACGCGATCCGTTTGAGATTATTTCCTTTCTCCCTCAGGGATAGAGCACATTCATGGTTAGATTCACTTTCAGCTAATTCACTAACTACCTGGGAAGACCTTAGGAGAGTATTCCTTGCTAGATATTTCCCCTATAGTAAGACTGTTGTTCTTCGAAACCAAATAAGTAGATTTACTCAAAACTAAGGAGAATCTCTTTTTGAAGCTTGGGAGAGATATAAAGAGCTATTAAGAGTCTGTCCACACCATGGCCTAGAACAATGTCTGATCGTTCACACCTTCTACAATGGACTCCATTATAACACCAAGATGAGCATTGACGCTGCCGCAGGTGGCGAGCTGATGAACAAACCTTACCCTGAAGCTTGTGACCTAATTGAGGATATGGCCCAAAACCATTACCAATGGGGAAATGAATGAGCATCAGTAGAGAAAAAGGAGACCCAAGGTGGAATAAATGAGGTAAGCTCTCTAGACATGATGCAGGCGAAAATGGACGCTTTAGCCCTTAAGATAGAACATATGTCTACAAACACTCACATTGTAGCAGTAGTCCACACAGAGTGCGAACTTTGTGGATCTAAAGGACACGAATCGGCGGAGTGTAACCTTTTAAACGACCTTAACACCGACCAAGTGAATTACACCCAAGGTAACCCATTTTCAAACACTTACAACCCTGGATGGAAGAATCATCCGAATTTCTCCTATAAAAACCAGAACCCTATCCAAAATTATGCACCTCAGAGACCACAAGGTTATCAAGCCCCAAAACTAAATATACCTATGCAAGTTGTGCCCCAAAAGTCTAACCTTGAGAAGATCATGGAGAGCTTTATATCGGGCCAGACTCAGCAAAATAAAGAATTCCTAAACAAGAATGGAATTCTTCGATGGGAAACAAATACATTTTGGTAGTCGATGACTATGTGTCCAAATGGATAGAAGCTATAGCCGCACCCACCAACGATACAAGAGTAGTCATTAAGATGTTCAAGAATAATATTTTTCCCATATTTGGAGCACCACGACTTGTCATAAGTGATGGTGGATCACATTTTATATCCAGGATATTTGACAAACTCTTACGGAAATATGGAGTATAACACAGAGTAGAAACACCATATCACCCCCAGACTAATGGTCAAGTGGAAGTATCTAACAGAGAGATTAAGCAGATCTTGGAAAACTATATTAATATCTAGAGAAGATTGGTCTGAAAAGCTAACAGAAGCACTGTGGGCTTACAAAACTGCTTACAAAACCCCTATTGGAACTACACCATACCAGTTGGTCTACAGGAAGTCATGCCACTTACCTTTTGAACTCAAGCACAAGGCATATTGGGCCATCAAGACCCTGAATTTGGATTACCTAGCATCAGGCAAGAAGCGAATCCTTGATATCCACAAATTGGAGGAACTCCGCCAGAACGCTTACGAGAATGCCATTATATACAAAGAAAGAACCAAAGCTTGGCATGACAAAAGGATTGTGAAAAAGGAATTTAATATATGCAACTCTGTTCTCCTTTTTAATTTGAGATTACGACTTTTTCCAGGTAAGTTGCGTTCAAGATGGACAGGCCCTTTTGAGGTTTCCAAAATCCTAAAATCAGGAGCAGTTGAAATCCGGAACAATTCCTGTAATCCGTTTGTGGTAAATGGACAAAGACTGAAGCAATACCAAGGAGGTGAAATCCCCACAGAACACTCTGACCAAACTCTGACCGACCCTCCAATTCCTACCTCTAACGTATAAAGTTCGAATCGTCAAGCTAACGATGTTAAACAAGCGATGCATGGGAGGCAACCCATGATTTCTTTACCTTTACTTTTACTATTTCAATTTATATTTTTAGTTGTTTTATATATATGTATATCTATGTGTAGACTAATAGTTATAATATTTGCGATTTCAGGTGTCCTCTGTTTCTAATCTAACTTTTCAGGATGGAAAATTGCAACACTATGCTAGTAATCTTTCGTGACCCAGTTCAAGAGCAGCGCTACGCCATGCTTTCCCAGCGCCCAATGCTGCCCGCCAGATATCCCGACTCGAGCTGCATGGAGGCATTAGGCATTGAGCCTAGTGTCAAGAATTTGTGCAATCAGTTGCAATGGGATGAATATACTGATGTTATGCGTGTGACTTATAGGAACCTGACTTTGGAGTTCTTGAGCTCGCTGACCTATGAACCCTATGTTGGTCACGCTAGTGATGATGGATACATTAATTTCAGGTTGTTTAGGGCAGAATACACCTTCAACCAAAGGCATTTAGGTGACTTACTTAGATTTCAAATTGCCTATGATGCCTCATCTGAGCTTCCCATGAGCTATTTCCTGAGCCAAGACGTCGAGAAGTTTTGGAGTGACATTACGTGTGGAGGTAGCCATGGCCCTTCCACCCAAATCTCCACCAAGATTCACAACCCTTCTTTCAGATACTTTCAGATGATCATTGCCCACACCTTCCTGGGGAAGAGTGACCCTGATACGCATGTGAGTGCTGAAGAGATCTTCTTCATGTACTGTACCACTCAGTCACGCCCAGTAGATTGCGGAGCTTTCCTGATCGAGAGTCTATATCTTAATGCTCGCTCCGCTGTGAGCCCTATACACGTTGGAAGCATGGTGACTCATATAGCTTCAGCCCTTGGACTTGATAAAAGACTATCTCACCTGATGTCTTACTGCAGCTACACCTTGATGGATATTGACTTCTGTCTGGACCGTGGCCTCATGAGGAGATCTTCTTTCCAACCGGATCAATACAGGCTATTAATCAAGGGTGAGACTATTCACCACTTCACTTTTCCTGACCCTCAGGTAACTTGTGTTATTCATCAGGCCAAGTGGGCTTACTCCATAGAAGGGAAGGGAGACACAGTAGACGAGCCGAAAATCGGACCTATCAGAATTAAAGTCCGCACATAAAATCGCACCTAACAACATTCATAGAAACATATGTGCACCCCCTTACAAAAATGAAGACAAAAAGATTGAGGCCCAAGAAGCAAATCCGGCCCAACCAAATCCGAAGACATGGCGGGCGCCATAAGCTTCATGGCGGGCGCCATGATGTCTAGAACTTTAACGGACAAAATCCTTATTTTTCACCATTTTCACCTTCTTCCACCTCTTCAAACCCATTTTCTTCTTCTCCCAACTCCACCAAAGTTCACTAAAAATTCCAACTTTCTCATTGTAACTCCAAACCATTACCATTTCCAAACTTCACTCAACCATCTTTCCACCAAAAACCCACTTAAACTCCAATTTTCATTTCCTTTCCATAAATACCCATTTTCCTCTTCAATCACCATTAATGGCCAGAATGGAGTTCAATAACATTATTCTTCGCAGAGGAAAACCCGGAGAGCGACAAAACAAGATTTTGCAAAAAATGCAATCTCGGGAGATCCTCGCTACCAGGTATGTAGATGAAGACTGTTTATACACTTTAGGAAATACCATAGTGTTTTCCACATGCTTGATACTTTAGGATTACACGATATTTTTGCTAGTAAAGCACCCACCTATGATAGGCTCACTAGGGAATTTTTAAGTTCCCTAATTTACACTATTTACCCTAACACTGCTAGCGCGGTAGGTACCGTTTGTTTTAGAATGTTTAATGTGGAATACGAGTACACTACCGATGCCTTAGTGGGTTTTCTAGGAATGCCTTACGGTGATGGTGCCATCTGTGAGACGCCCTTGGATGCTGAATGGGCACTCGAGGCATTTACTTTTTGGAATAGTGTAAGACTCCAATTTTGACCCTAAGATCCCTCATGGCATCATAACATTGCATTTGCATTGCCTCAAGGATCTATAGCATCTTGGTTCCCTTTGCCTTTGGGTGGGACTCCTTGTGATTGGTTTGAGATCACCAAGCATGCTTGAATTATACATCATTGTTTCTCTTACTTTTGTTTACTAACCAAAAGCACAAAAATGTGTCACTAACATCTTTTGTTTGAAGCTTGAGTATCATCCAAGACACTTTGTGGGTTCTATTTAGATGATCAGTCAACACAAGGGAATGGCTTGGGATACTTCCAACAGGTTCAAATGGGGCCTATTCGTCAGTCAAAATGTTAATCTTGAAGGAGCAAAAGTTTGTTCATGAGCTGTCATGCTCGCTAGTCGAAGCCCACGTGTTTTAAAAAAAAAAAACGAAAAAAAGAAATAATAATAATAATAATAATAATAATAATAATAATAATAATAATAATAAATAAATAAATAAGATATGACAGAAATTTTTTGGACTTGGGCCTCTCTCATTTGAGCCCACAGGTGAAACAAAATTCAATTCTATTCCTATTACCCTGGCAGGGAAAAAGATAGTGAGAGAAGAGCTAACAGAGTTCAGAGCAACCTCCAGAGACTGAAGGGAACTCACCGGCAAAGAACCAATTCCCTATCATATAAACCCTAAGAGTGCTTTGCAAACCAAACCGGGAAATTCAATTTCATTCGATCTCTCCAGTCAGGTTTGCCTTATTCCCATTACTTTACGCTTTTAATTTGAATGCTCTGAATGTATGAGGTATTATGGGTGAATTTGATACCCTTTTGATGCATGTGTTTGACAAGAGGTTTATGCCTCCTACCCTTGGCTTCTTTTTGTGAGCTTTTTGTGAATTTTAATGGCATGATTCATGTGGTTACATTTTGATTTAGGGGCAACTCTTGATTACCCTATCTTGTTTCTCTAACCTGTTTGTTGAGTTTTGTTTTGTGAGGGCTCATATGACTCTTGCAGAGATGGCTTGCCTGGTGTTCCACTTTACTTGTGGGATACCACCTGGAGGTTTATTCTGATTACCTGTACTGACTCACTTTCTTTGATGGTGCTAGCTTGAGAGATCTCTGGGTTTCTTATCTCTTTAATTGTTGTTACTTCGGATCTTTATCCGTACGGTAGATCTCTCGATCCTTTTACTTTTCCCGCATGTTACCGATTTCTTAGGTTTCGCATAGCCTCTCGTGGCATGTCATTTAAGGTAGCACGGTTCCTTCATCTAGGACTGCCTTTTTGCATGAGCATCCCTAAACACCCCAAACTCATTGATTTTTCTTCTCCTAAGAACACGTTATCTCCTTCTACTACAGGCGAGTAAGTCTCCAAAGGTCGAGCATCCGGTAGATTGCGTAGTAACGTCGTTCACCCCAAAACACAACCCTTACCCCATAGGTAGTCGAACTACGTTTTGCTCTGATTTTCATCCCAGATGAGATACGTAGGCATAAGACGTGATGTCTTAGCGAGAACACTCCTCTTTAACCCATAGGTAGCCGAGCTACGAAGACTCTGATTCTTAGATTCAGATGAGATACGTATGCAGTGGATGCGACATCCGTGCGAGTCATTTTCTTTTGACCCCTTCTTTTAGTAAATAGTACATTAGATAAACATACACGCTTTTCTCATCCCTTCAATTATGTTTGCACAAATAAATTTTCACAAAAACAACAACCTTTGCAACAAATGTGAAAAGGGCTCCCTAGGAGTACCTAGGATGCTTTGGGTTCCTAATACCTTCCCATTGCATAACCAACCCCCTTACCCAGATCTCTGACATTTTTACTAGTTTTTGATTCGATAAAACTTTTAGGTTTTTGTTCGCTTTCTAACCATTCCTTGGATAAATAGAAATGCGGTGGCGACTCGACTTGTATGATTTACCTTGGATTTAGTCAATATCTCTAATGGTAACGAATACCCCGCTACAGAAAAGTGGCGACTCTGCTGGGGACAAAAATACCAACTAGTGGGTTTTGCCGACTTTTCATGCTTGTTGTATTGTATTTGTTTTGTGACATATTTTTGTGCAATTTGGGATTACTGTATTATATGTAATGATTGAATTGCTTGATATTAATTCCTTGTATGCTTGGTGATCTTTGTGAGATGAGTTCTATACCCGGACTCGAGTGCACTTAGGATAGGAGAATGGCATAGTCTTGTTGACTTGTGTGGAGTTATTCCTTAGCAAGGTGGCTTGCAAGTCCATTCACTTGGTGGAGGTTATGTTGGGATCAATAATGTCACACAAGTAAGTTGTGGTTAGACATTACTTTTTCCAATATAGACCTTAGAAGCCAAGGACCTTAGTTTACCAAGCCCATCTTGGCTTATTCTTAGGATGTAATGCGAAAGTCGTTCAAGTGTAAAATTTGATACGATTGTTACGTGATACTACACTCATAAGAGTCTCTCTTGAGAATATTTTCGGAATACGAGTAGTCATTTCTCCAATAATATCCGAAAGATGGGATGATGACTATGGGAACCTCTTGTAGAACATGTTTGGCAGGTTTAAACCTTAGTGCACTCCCTTTGGGTGGTTCTTAACCTAAACTCCATGCTCGTGACTTGCAACAAACCCTTGATTCATGGTTGATCCGTTCATGAATCCTTAATATCAATGGAACTTGGGTGTTGATAAGGTGTAAACCATAATCCACCAAAGTGGATGATTGATATTAAGGATAACATGATCCATCCCATGACCTTTGTTTGGTGTGCTTTGCTTGATCCTTGAGTGTGATTGTTGCATTCATGCATTCATGCACCCATTTGCATTCATATCATCAAAATAATAAGAAAATTTTCAAGGAACTTAAGAGGTCTATTTGCAAAATTTTCAGACATGGAAAGACAAAGAAGGAATACAAAGAAGTACAGTTTCAGACAACCAGACTTGAAAGAGTTAAGGAATTTGACATCTTATGCATTAGATCCCTTGGGTTTCAAAGCTCGTTTTGGGAAGCTTCTTCCTCTTCTGACTACTCAGGTGGATGAAGGATTGATGAGTGTATTGGTGCAGTTTTACGATCCTTTGTACCGTTGCTTCACGTTTCCGGATTTCCAGCTTTTGCCTACCCTTGAGGAGTATGCTTACCTTGTGGGTATACCTGTTCTGGATCAGTTGCCGTTCAGTGGCTTAGAGAGTATTCCTACTTCTCGAGAGATATATGACATGTTGCATATAGATGAATCTCTGGTTGATGCTCATATGACTACCAAAGGGGGAATTCAAGGTCTCCCTTCTGAGTTCTTCATTGCTCAAGCTACTAGATATGGGAAGGCCATGAGTCAGGACGCCTTTGAGGCCATATTTGTACTTCTCATCTATGGATTGATATTGTTCCCCAACATCGACAAGTTTGTGGATGTGAACGCTATTAGGATTTTCTCTACTCTTAATCCCGTTCCGACTCTGTTGGGCGATACCTACTTCTCTTTGCATATGAGGAATGCAAAGGGTGGTTGCGCCATTGTAGTTGTTTGCCTCTGTTGTATAAGTGGTTTATTTCTCACTTACCTCAGACAGTCGCTTTCAAGGAGAACAAGGAATGTCTACGGTGGTCCACGAGACTTATGTCTCTCACTAATGATGATATCTCTTGGTATAACTGTGTATATGATGGTGTGCAGATTATTGACTCTTGTGGCGAATTCTCCAATGTACCTCTTCTTGGTACATGTGGTGGGATTAACTACAATCCTGTTTTGGCACGTCGGCAGCTTGGGTTCCCCCTAAAGGATAAACCCAATAACATTCTGTTAGAGGGTGTATTCTTTCAAGATGGTAAAGATCCCCAAGGCTTGAAAGCTAGGATGGTCCGCGCTTGGCGCAAGATTCATAAGAAAGGAAGGAAAGACTTGGACCCTAAGAATTGCATCGCTTTGGAGCCTTACACTGTTTGGGTTAGGAAGAGGGCGTATGAGTATCTCATGCCTTACGAGTATCCGAGACCTACACCTATGATTATGGATGGGCCTTCAACCCTCCCTAATCAAGGAGTAGAGGAGTTGAGAGACGAAGACCGTTCACGTGCCTGGATCCGTGAACGTGAAGAGTTGCTTCAGCAGATTAAGGAGAAGGATGCGTTGATTGAGTTTCTTGAGCATCAGGTTATTGATGACCCTGATAATGTATGGACTTCTCTACTTCCTCAGTCTTCTAAGTTCTGGAAGAGGAAGTATGATCGACTCGCCAAAGAGAAGGCCGATATGGAGGCAGCCTACGAGAGGGAGGTGAAGAGGCTTCGCGCATCTTATGTTCCTGTGTCCCGAGCTTTAGATGATTGTTTCTAGGGATCCATAAGACGCTTATTTTCCTTTTCTCTTGTATATGATTGACGATGCTGCACTTCTTTTCCCTGATATTATTTGATGAGATGTTTCCATATGTGATAAAATGCTTAATATTTCCAAAATTTGCAAATAAAACTCTAAAGTTCCTTTGAAATAAAAAATAAATCATATGCACAAACATTGCATGCATCATATGCATAAGCAGGTTTTGTTTCCGGCCCCTTTTCCCTGGGGTCTAACTTTGTGTCCTTCATTTACTTTGAAGACAAGCTGACTCACCGGTACTACACCAGAGCCAACATTTCAAGACTGATGGATCACTTAGAGCAAGAGAACCGCGAGCTGAAAGAGGAAGTGGCCAGATTGACTGCCCTAATGGAGTCACTCATGGCTGCCAAGAGCCAGTCTTCCCCGACACCTTCAACTCCTCCCCATAGGACAGTTATCTCCGAGATTGTCTCCTCTACTGTGCCCGCTGCCAGTGCACACTTTGTTCCAATAACCATTCTAACCGGGTTCCCGTGGGGGATGCCTCCCAATTTCATGCCTGAGGGTCCTGTTCCTACCTTTGCTTCTCTGCCGGCATCTAGCCCGGTCCTTGTCGTTCCTCCTCCTGTCGTGCATACTTTGCCCAGGGTAGACGACACCATCTATCATTCTGAGCCGTCTGAGGGTCCAGATGTTTATGAGAAGATGGATGCTATGAACGATCAATTTCTTGAGCTTCGCAAGGAATTGAAAACTCTCAGAGGGGAGAATCTTTTCGGCAAGTCTGCTGCCGAACTCTGCTTGGTTCTAAATGTGAATATCCCTGTGAAATTCAAGGTCCCTGATTTTGAAAAGTACAAAGGAAATACTTGTCCTCTCAGCCACCTGGTCGTGTAAGCCAGGAAGATGTCGACTCAAACCGATAATGACCAACTACTCATCCACTACTTTCAGGACAATACGTCTGGTGCCGCTTTGCGTTGGTACATGGGTTTAGACAACGCGAACATCCGATCCTTCAATGATCTCAGCGAAGCCTTCGTCAAGCAGTACAAGTACAACATGAATATGACTCCCGATAGAGATCAATTGAGAGCCATGTCCCAGAAGGATAAAGAAACATTTAAGGAGTACGCCCAGAGGTGGCGAGAGGTGGCAGCACAGATCGTGCCTCCGCTAGAAGAGAAAGAGATGACTAAGATCTTTTGAAGACTTTAAGTTCTTTTTATTATGAGCGGATGATTGCTAGCGCTCCTTCTGACTTCACCGAGATGGTGAATATGGGGATGCGTCTAGAAGAAGGGGTCAGTGAAGGACGGTTAACCAGAGAAGAAGGCTCTTCTGCGAAACGTTATGCGGCGTTTGCAAAGAAGAAAGATGGAGAGGCACATGTTGTGATCTCCCATGAGAAACCAAGAAGACCCTCTGTGAGGAGGAAGACTGTGCGTCCTGCCAGTAACCAGCACCAGGTGGCTCATATAGCACCTGTTTTCAGAGACAATCAACAGTATCAACAACATAGTAACAATCAACAACCACATCCGCAATATCAGCCACAACAACTCCGTCCGCAACAACAGACCTACTAGCCTCGAAACAGTAATCAAAGCAGCACAAGTTACGAGAGGAAAAGGGTCACCTTCGATCCTATTCCTATGACGTACTTAGAGTTATATCCCTCTTTGATAGAAAGGAAGCTGATTACTCAGAGAGACCCACCGGCTATACCTGTTAACCCCTAGTGGTGGTATAAGCCTAAGTTACATTGTGTTTACCATTCTGGTGCTCCCGGCCACGACGTGGAGAATTGTTACCCTTTGAAGACCAAGCTTCAAGACCTTGTGAGGTGTGGTATTTTATGTTTTGAGGACGTAGGCCCTAATGTGAAGAAGAACCCATTGCCCGAACATGGGAAATCTGTCAACATGGTCCAGGGTTGCCCTGGAAAATACAAGGTCAAATATGTCAGTCATATTCAACAGTCTCTGGTCCAGATGCATCGTTTGTTGTGTGACTACAGTCATTATGAGCATGACCATGATAGATGCCGAGTCTACTCTGTTAACCGATTGCGTTGTTTCCAGGTGCGCAAGGATATTCAGGAAATGTTGGACGAAGGAGTCATTGAGATCCTTCAAAACAGGAATGTTGATGAAAATGAGCCTGAGGTCAACGTGATTTCCCCAGTGTTCCGGATACCCGAGCCTGTTATCATCAAGTACAATGGTAGCAAGCAGAAGGCTTCTCCCGCTCTGATCATTAAGCCTGCTGGTCCTGTGCCTGACTCTTCTGAAAGGGCAGTTCCCTATCGCTACAACGCCGTAGCAGTAGAGAATGGGAAAGAGGTGTCCTTGCCCTCTTCTTCTGTTGTGAATATTGTCGATGTTAGCGGTTTGACCCGTAGTGGCCGTGTATTTTCAGCACCGCCGAAGCCTCAAATTAATGCTGATTTTGTTGAACGCCCGATTGGGAACGCTGTGAATTCTCTGAATCTGGCACTTGCTGTTAAGCCCTCCTCCGTACTGAAAACTCCTACTTCTGTTGGCCCGAGTGGCAATATGAAAGAAGACTGTGATGAGATGTTGAGACTCATCAAAAGGAGCGAGTACAATATTGTAGACCAACTTCTACAAACGCCATCCAAAATATTTGTGTTATCCTTACTCTTAAATTCAGAACGACACCGAGAGGCTCTGCAAAAGGTGTTGGATGTGGCTTATGTAGATCACGATGTCACTTTGGAGGAATTCGATAGCATTGTTGCAAACATTACTGCTTGCAACAACCTGAGCTTTTGTGACTCTGATCTCCATGAGGAGGGAAGAGACCACAACTTGGCTTTACACATATCTATGAATTGCAAAGACGACGCCATGTCCAATGTACTGGTGGACACCGGGTCATCATTCAACGTATTACCAAAGTCCACTCTCTCAAAGATACCATATCAAGGGCCTCCCATGAGGCAGAGTGAAGTAGTTGTGAAGGCTTTCGATGGGTCTCGCAAAACTGTGATTGGGGAAGTTGATCTCCCAATCAAGATCGAACCAAGTGATTTCCAGATTACCTTCCAGGTTATGGACATTCACCCATCGTATAGTTGTCTCTTAGGAAGACCATGGATTCACGAGGCAGGCGCCGTGACGTCCATCCTACACCAAAAATTGAAATTCGTGAAAAACAAGAAGCTGGTGGTGGTAGGGGGAGAAAGGGCTCCTCGTTAGCCATTTGTCTTCCTTCTCTTATATAGATGCTGAGGTTGAAATTGGAACTCCTTTCCAAGCTTTATCTATAGCTGAGCATATTGAGAAGAGAACTCCTTCATTTGCTTCCTACAAAGATGCAAAGTTGGCCATTGAGCATGGTGCAACCACTGGTTTAGGAAAAATGATTGAGTTAGAAGACAACGAGTCTCGGGCTGGCATAGGTTTCTCTTCTGGTACTTTCAACAAGCAAGGGTTATTCAAGAGTGGAGGTTTCATCCACACTGGTCTAGATGAGGAGGCTGCTGCCGTTTTAGAAGAAGATACAAAGGATTCTGGCAATTTCATCATCCCTGGAGGAATTTGCAACAATTGGGTCGCTGTGGATATTCTTACAGTTATCTATAATTCGAAGTGATGTTCATCGTGTTTAAAAACCCTCCTTCCATGCCAAAAGGGGTAACGATGACGTTGTTGGCACATAAATACGATGATATTTTCATTCAATAAATTCATGTTAAATGTTGATTTCTAAACCCATTGAACATAATGACCCAACACCATCTCCCAAGTTTTAATTCCCTGTATTTGAGGCAGAGGAAGATGATGTTGAAGAGATTCCTGATGAGATCACCCGGCTACTTAAGCATGAAGAGAAGATCATTCAGCCGCATCTTGAGAATCTGGAAACAGTCAACTTGAGGTCTGAAGATTGTGTGCGAGAGGTAAAGATTGGGGCACTCCTGGAAGAATCTGTTAAGAAGGGGTTGATTAAGTTGCTACAAGAATATGTCGACGTCTTTGCTTGGTCGTATGAAGACATGCTAGGTCTAGATACTGATATTGTACAACATTTCCTACCTTTAAAGCCTGAGTGCGTGCCTATGAAGCAGAAACTCATAAGAACTCATCCTGATATGGCAGTGAAGATCAAAAAGGAAGTTCAGAAGCAAATTGATGCGGGGTTCCTGGTGACTTCTATATATCCTCAATGGGTGGCCAATATTGTGCCCATGCCTAAGAAAGATGGAAAAGTCCGGATGTGTGTGGACTATAGAGACTTGAATAAAGCTAGTCCGAAAGATGATTTCCCTCTACCACATATTGATATGTTGGTAGACAATACAGCTAAATTCAAAGTCTTCTCGTTTATGGATGGATTTTTCGGATATAATCAGATTAAAATGGCACCCGAGGATATGGAGAAGACAACATTCATCACACCTTGGGGAACATTCTGTTATCGAGTGATGCCCTTCGGTTTGAAGAACGCCAGAGCCACGTATCAACGAGCTATGACCACCTTGTTTCATGATATGATGCACAAGGAGATTGAGGTATATGTTGACGATATGATTGCTAAGTCAAGAACGGAAGTTGAACATGTAGAGCATTTGTTGAAGCTTTTCCAGCGTTTGAGGAAATATAAGCTTCGTCTGAATCCCAACAAGTGTACATTTGGAGTCCGTTCTGGCAAGTTATTGGGCTTCATTGTTAGTGAAAGAGGTATTAAGGTTGATCCTGCAAAGGGAAAAGTAATACAAGAGATGCCTGCGCCAAAAACTGAGAAGCAAGTCCGAGGTTTTCTTGGCCGCTTGAATTATATCTCCAGATTCATATCCCACATGACTGCCACATGTGCGCCTATATTCAAGCTCCTCCGGAAAGATCAGTCCCATGATTGGACCGAGGATTGCCAAAAAGCTTTCGACAGTATTAAAGAATATCTGTCTGAGCCTCCGATTCTGTCTCCGCCTGTAGAGGGAAGACCTTTGATCATGTGTCTGACTGTTCTTGAAGACTCGATGGGTTGTGTCCTTGGTCAGTAAGACGAATCAGGGAAGAAGGAGTATGCTATTTACTACCTGAGTAAGAAGTTCACTGATTGTGAGTCTCGATACTCAATGCTTGAAAAGACATGCTTTGCTTTGGCTTGGGCTGCTAAGCGCTTACGCCAGTATATGATAAATCATACGACTTGGTTGATATCCAGAATGGATCCAATCAAGTACATCTTCGAGAAGCCTTCTTTAACAGGGAGAATTGCCCGTTGGCAGATGTTGTTATCTGAGTATGGTATTGAGTATCGAGCTCAGAAGGCTATTAAAGGTAGTATCTTGGCTGACCATTTGGCACATCAGCCTATTGAAGACTATCAGTCAGTTCAGTATGACTTCCCGGATGAGGAAATTCTGTATTTGAAAGTGAAAGATTGCGATGAGCCTACACTTGATGAAGGGCCAGAGCCTGGTTCCAGATGGAGTATGGTGTTTGATGGCGCTGTAAAGCAGTATGGAAATGGTATTGGGGCCGTGATTATTACTCCTCAGGGCGCGCATATTCCTTTTTACAGCAAGGTTAACTTTCAAATGCACGAATAATATGGCTGAGTATGAGGCCTGTATTATGGGATTGGAGGAATGTATTGATCTAAGGATCAAGCATCTTGATGTATATGGTGATTCGACCCTCGTTGTTAATCAGATTAAGGGTGAATGGGAAACGAATCATCCTGGCCTCATTCCATACAGAGATTATGCGAGGAGGATTTCAACGTTCTTTACTGAGGTTGACTTCCATCATATTTCTCGAGATGAGAATCGGATGGCAGATGCTCTTGCTACGCTTGCTTCAATAATTATTATTAAATTATGGAATGAAGTCCCCAATATCACCGTGATGCGCTTGGACAGACCAGCTCATGTGTTTATGGTAGAGGAAATGAAAGATGATAAGCCATGGTATTATGACATCAAGTGTTTCCTTCAGCACCAGGTTTACCCGCCTGGGGCATCTGTAAAAGATAGGAAGACTTTGAGGAGATTGTCAGGAAGTTTCTACCTCAATGGCGAAGTGCTTTACAAAAGAAATTTTGGCATGGTTCTGCTCAGATGCGTGGATAGACACGAAGCAGACCTGTTGATGACTGAGGTCCGTGAGGGTTCATTTGGTACACATTCCAATGGACATGCCATGGCTAGAAAGATGTTGAGAGCAGGCTACTATTGGCTGACAATAAAGTCTAACTGCTGCAAATACGTGAAGAAATGCCATAAGTGTCTGATTTATGCGGATAAGATTCATATTCCTCCGACACTTCTGAATGTGATTTCATCACCATGGCCTTTCTCTATGTGGGGAATTGACATGATTGGCATGATAGAACCGAAAGCGTCCAATGGACACAGATTTATTCTCGTAGCAATTGATTACTTACCAATGGGTTGAAGCGGCATCGTATGCAAATGTGACCAGGCAGGTGGTCGTGAAGTTTATCAAGAATCAACTCATATGTCGTTATGGTGTGCCAGATAAGATCATTACTGATAATAGATCTAACTTGAACAACAAAATGATGAAAGAGCTGTGTAGTGAGTTCAAGATTGCACATCATAATTCTTCTCCTTACAGACCCAAGATGCACGGGGCTGTTGAAGCTACTAATAAGAATATCAAGAAGATTATCCAGAAGATGGTTGTCACGTATAAGGATTGGCATGAGATGTTGCCATTTGCCTTACACGGATATCGTACATCTGTCTGCACTTCAACAGGGGCAACCCCTTTCTCTCTTGTTTATGGCATGGAGGCTGTACTCCCTGTAGAGGTGGAGATCCCATCAATGAGAGTCTTGATGGAGGCCAAGTTGACTGATGTTGAATGGGTTCAGAGTCGTTATGACCAGCTAAACTTGATTGAAGAGAAGAGATTGACTGCCATGTGCCATGGTCAGTTATATCAGCAGAGAATGAAGAAAGCTTTTGATAAGAAGGTCAAGCCTCGTGTGTTCCGAGAAGGTGACCTTGTGCTCAAGAAAGTTTTGTCTTTCGCGCCCGATTCCAGGGGCAAGTGGACTCCGAACTATGAGGGTCCGTATGTTGTTAAGAGAGCCTTTTCAGGCGGTGCTTTGATACTTACAACTATGGATGGGGAGGATTTCACTCGTCCTGTGAATTCAGATGTAGTCAAGAAATACTTCGCCTAAAAAATAAAAATAAAAACTGAATAGCTCGCTAAGTTGAAAACACGAAAGGGCGGCTTAGGCAAAAATGAGCGTCTCGGTGGATTGAAAACCCGAAAAGGCGATCCAGGAAAAAGTTAGAGACACAAAAAATATATAATAATGATATGTATCCCGCTAGATTGAGTACCTCATCCTGGGGCAATCTAGGCAAAAATTAGTGATTTGGCAAGTAACTGCATCCTGACAAGACCTTGTTCTACAACTGTCGTCCGTCAGAGATTCTTGCTCATTATCAACCAAAGCTTCAAATACATCGGATTCAGAATTGGTGGAGAAATGGTCATTATGTTCAATGTATCCCTTTTTCCAATATATATCACCAATTTCAAATTTGTAAAGATCTACGGAGTCTTGCCATTCGCAGACTACCATTCTATCAAATAAATTTGAGCCTTTTATCCAATTATTGGCACTCTTATCTGTTTCTATTCAACAAATGTTTTGCATGTTTTGATTAAGAAAATATCATTGTTTCAAACAATCAAATTTTTTATAATTTGTTTTTAAACAAAGTGAACATTCACAATGACGAAAGGATACTTAGGAGATCCTCAGTGCTCTCCCAAGGATGGTACGATCCCCAACAGGGTAAGATTTTTGTCCATATTCCTGGCATGACTGTATCTCCTCCCTCCGGAACCCCTTGTGGTTTATCCTACCAAGTGGATTGCTTGTTGAGAGTCACCTCTCTTCCCTTCAGCATAGTAGCAATCTTTCTTCCTCAACAGCTTGGATCTCTTTGGGCAAGAGCGGTATTTGATGGTTGATCCCGATAAATCCTTTATCTCCTCGGATAGATTCCCCAGTAGAGTTGTTGGTGTGGTGGACCTTGTCTGTGATAACTCTCGTCCCCAGCTGGAATGATTGATGATTCATCCCTTGCAGAGTTCTTTGCTTCTTGGTATCTCTGGTCCCCAGCAGATTGGATACTCCCTGGTGAACTTGGCTTTCTCTCTTGAGATGTAGTATCGGCTGGTTGATTCCTGGATCTGGTTGTGTTAGATATGTCTGTCTGTCAGCATACGTCATACATAAACCACGCGCATACATGCATAGTTATAACATTCAGATATTCATGTTACATTCTTTGCCATATATCGTTGTTTGCTGTCTCCTGCTATTTCGTGATATACTTCCCCAAGCAGACGTGTGTGTCTGATCTCTCCATATAGAGTCAGCTCCATAGGCAGAAAGCGTCTATCCTTCCTTCCATATTCCCCACCGGGTTATATCCTCGTGGATGTTGGTTGTTTTTGTTCCTTCCCAACACATATATTAGGATGGGTTTACCCATTGAGTTATATCCTCGCCGGGACAAGTCTTGATTTGGTGTGCCTATCTAGTTTGATCCTAGATCGGTCTTTTGAGACTCTTTTTCGTGTTTCCCCGTGGTAAATGAATGATTGCTCAATAACTAGTAATTATTATCCCCGGCGGAGTCTGTGGTTCTCTACCCTCATACCGGTAGTTGTAAACCCTATTTCTACCCTTTTTGCAGAGTAACTATTTTTGCTCATCTTTAATTGGTGACAGTTATCTTCATCCAATATTCGGTGATGATATCCCCTCATCTGCTTGGATAATTGCCCTGATTACGCAATTTATCCCCAACGGGTCATCTCTCGTCTACCTTGTTGTTGTTGGTAACGATTGTTTCTCCCCTGAATTGGTCATCATTATATACCTAGTTTCGGTATCCCGATGCCTTTTCTTTTCGGTCGATTTATCCTTTATTAACCCAGTAACCGGTTGTGGATAATCGTCCATGCGAGTATATTATCTACGTTCTGACGGTAATAGATAGTATATCTCATGCACTCTCGGGTCTGAAGCCTTTTGTTCTTCCCTAGTTGAGTAAGATTCGTATCCCCTTTGTGGAGTCGAATATCCGTCCTGTAATCTTGTTTGCTTTTAGCCGTCTTTTGGATGATGAGTGTTTTGGGAATATTCCCCAATTCACGCCTTGGTTGGTCACCTATTATATGCCCAGTAACCGGTATCCCTGGTGTTCCTTCCTTTCTGCTCCCTATTATGACTTTTGTCCCCTGCGGAGTCAGAGTTCCTGAGTTGAAATATACCTTTTAGGTCTTCCTCAGACGTTTTGAAGTTTTAATATCTCTCACCCTTATACCGGTCTTGGATATTCATCTCTTCCTGAGCATGTTGTATCTCTCACCCTCATACCTGGCGTTCAGATCACATGTCTCCTTGAGCTTATTACCCAGTAACCGGTAATACCTCGTCCCGCTGCTTCCCCAGGAGTGTCCTTGTGGACATCCCCAGCGAAGTCCCTTAGTGGATTGTTTTCATCCGGATTTTATCTGAAGTATCCGCTGTGGATAGTTTTTTGCTGTATTGGCATATTCCCCAATACCTGCATCTTCGAGTCAGCTCGAGTCTTTCCATTGGATCTTTTCCCTTTGGAATTCTGTTCCCCACGCTTTGAGTCGTCACCTGCTCGCGCATTTTTATCCCTTTTCTATCCCCAGGAGAGTCCCCAGGGTCTTGGTCCCATGGAGTAAATTGCTCATATGGATTATCAGTGGCTTCTGATTTCTTTGCTTTTGTGGACACATATCTCCACAGAGTGGTACCATTTTTCATACCTACATTTGCATCATGAGGTCTCTTAGGGACCAAAATTCGTATCTTTGTTATTATTTAAGCCCATTCTACCCCGTCGAGACGAAGTTTTTAACCTTCACTTCTTCGGCTAGAATGACCTTAAATAGGGGCATCTGTAAGACCCCAATTTTGACCCTAAGATCCCTCATGGTATCATAACATTGCATTTGCATTGCCTCAAGGATCTTTAGCATCTTGGTTCCATTTGACTTTGGGTGGAACTCCTTGTGATTGGTTTGAGATCACCAAGCATGCTTGAATTATACATCATTGTTTCTCTTACTTTTGTTTACTAACCAAAAGCACAAAAATGTGTCACTAACATCTTTTGTTTGAAGCTTGAGTATCATCCAAGACACTTTGTGGGTTCTATTTAGATGATCAGTCAACACAAGGGAATGGCTTGGGATACTTCCAACAGGTTCAAATGGGGCCTATTCGTCAGTCAAAACTTTAATCTTGAAGGAGCAAAAGTTTGTCATGAGTTGTCATGCTCGCTAGGCGAAGCCCACGTGTTTTAAAATAATAATAATAATAATAATAATAATAATAATAATAAATAAATATATAAATAAATAAATAAATAAATAAAATATAACAGAAAAATTTTGGACTTGGGCCTCTCTCATTTGATCCCACAGGTCCACAAAAATCAGGTTATAAATTCAGAGTTTCAGAGAAACAAAATTCAATTCTATTCCTATTACCCTGGCAGGGAAAAAGATAGTGAGAGAAGAGCTAACAGAGTTCAGAGCAACCTCCAGAGACTGAAGGGAACTCACCGGCAAAGAACCAATTCCCTCTCATATAAACCCTAAGAGTGCTTTGCAAACCCAACCGGGCAATTCAATTTCATTCGATCTCTCCAGTCCGGTTTGCCTTATTCCCATTACTTTATGTTTTTAATTTGAATGCTCTGAATGTATGAGGTATTATGGGTGAATTTGATACCCTTTTGATGCATGTGTTTGACAAGAGGTTTAGGCCTCCTACCCTTGGCTGCTTTTTGTGAGCTTTTTGTGAATTTTAATGGCATGATTCATGTGGTTACATTTTGATTTGGGGGCAACTCTTGATAACCCTATCTTGTTTCTCTAACCTGTTTGTTGAGTTTTGTTTTGTGAGGGCTCATATGACTCTTGCAGAGATGGCTTTCCTGGTGTTCCACTTTATTTGTGGGATACCACCTGAAGGTTTATTCCGATTACCTGTAATGACTCACTTTCTTTGATGGTGCTAGCTTGAGAGATCTCTGGGTTTCTTATCTCTTTAATTGCTGACTCACTTTACTTTTCCCGCATGTTACCGATTTCTTAGGTTTCGTATAGCCTCTCGTGGCATGTCATTTAAGGTAGCGCGGTTCCTTCATCTAGGACTGCCTTTTTGCAAGAGCATCCCTAAACACCCCAAACTCATTGATTTTTCTTCTCCTAAGAACACGTTATCTCCTTCTACTACAGGCGAGTAAGTCTCCAAAGGTCGAGCATCCGGTAGATTGCGTAGTAACGTCGTTCACCCCAAAACACAACCATTACCCCATAGGTGGTCGAACTACGTTTTGCTCTGATTTTCATCCCAAATGAGATACGTAGGCATAAGACGCGATGTCTTAGCGAGCACACTCCTCTTTAACCCATAGGTAGCCGAGCTACGAAGACTCTGATTCTTAGATTCAGATGAGATACGTATGCAGTGGATGCGACATCCGTGCGAGTCGTTTTCTTTTGACCCCTTCTTTTAGTAAATAGTACATTAGATAAACATACACGCTTTTCTCATCCCTTCAATCATGTTTGCACAAATAAATTTTCACAAAAACAACAACCTTTGCAACAAATGTGAAAAGGGCTCCCTAGGAGTACCTAGGATGCTTTGGGTGCCTAATACCTTCCTATTGCATAACCAACCCCCTTACCCAGATCTCTGACATTTTTATTAGTTTTTTATTAGATAAAACTTTTAGGTTTTTGTTCGCTTTCTAACAATTCCTTTGGATAAATAGAAGTGCGGTGGCGACTCGACTTGTATGATTTGCCTTGGATTTAGTCAATATCTCTAATGGTAACGAAGACCCCGCTACAAATAGATTATCAAATGTGATTGTCACTTTCTTTGAAGGAATTTTGGCTTCCAATATCCATAACCCGACCATACGTATTTTTCGATACCTTTTGGCATGCACCATATTTGCCCGGGAGAATTCTAACAAAGTAAATGCCCAAGAATTGCTATTTTTACAGGGTTGCCTCACTAATCGTAGGATCAATCCTGTTCCTTTTATGTTGGCCCATATGTCTGCCATTCTTAAAAAGGGAGGAACCATCTCTTTCGGTGGTTTGATTACTTCCATTGCTAGAGCGTTAAACCTCAACACTGAGTTAGCCACCTTGGAACCACTCCCTCACCGCACCATTAACTTAAAGTCTTTGAAAGATATGAAATTATGCAAGGTGCGGCGAGAAGGTGGTTTTCACCTCATGATACATGGTGTAGCTATACCCAGTGTTGTATTACCTTACTCTCAGCGTACAAATTTACGACATGCAAAGAACTAGAGGTATGATCTTGATGCTCCATCCTTTACCGGTCCTTTGCCACCTAACGTTCCTATGGACGATGAGCAAGGGACCGATGATGAGTATGACAGGCGTGACCACTCACCTGCTCATGATATTCCTACTGCTTCACCTGCACACACTGCACCTTCTTCCTCTGATCATTTTGCAGGTACCACTCCCGATTTTTACATCACCGAGGAGATATGGCGCGAGCACCTGGCTCGTGAGGAAAGGCGTGAAACCCTTCTGAATTCCATAAACCAACAACTGACAGATAATATGAGTTTTATGGTAGCTTCCCATCAGCGTAGTGAGCAAGCACATCGAACTATCAATGAGTCCTTACTTGCGATCACTAATGAGCAGCATCGCCAGCGACAGGCTAATGAGCGTCACTTTGCACTTATCGAGGCCACCCAAGGGTCTCTCTTAAGTACCGGTGACGGTGACGGAACCAGTGATCACCCCTAGTTCTCTCTCTCTCTCTCTCTCTCTCTCTCTCTTCCAGGTTACTCCTACCCTATCTCATATCGAAACATTGAGGCAATCTTCAGTTTAAGTGTGGGAAGAGGTTTTTACCGCTTTTTATCGATTTCCTTTATTTTTATTGCTTTTTATCGCTTCCCTTTATTTTTAGTATGTTTTATGTGTTTTAGTTGTTTGCTTTTCCTTTAAATAAAGTAACATGTGTCTGACGAGTCATCTGTGTAGTGTATCCGTATTTTTCCCATTTCTTTAACCTTACCAAAAAAAAATTTGAACAAAGAAAGCAGTGCATCTTGAATATTCAGGCTATAGGACAGGTTTATGACGGGATGTAAAAGACTTGGGAAAACTTTTTCTAAAAATCGGTATTGTCTTAACACCTTAGGCTTCATGATTATAAGAATCGATCCCGATACCCCATATATTGTGGCCCTAATTTTTATTCCGAATAAGCCCTTAAGTAGTTTATCCTTGCAGTCAGCTCCGGCATAAGCATGCTCTACGTAGGGGACCGATGAAAATAAGTGAATGATCACAAAAATTCCTGCTTTGTTCTCAAGTCATATGAAAATCCGGGCTAGGTGACTCTCACATGGTCATTTAACCCAGCAAAATAAAGACATATGCGTAACATGCAGAAGAAAACTAAAAAAATAATAAGCCTATTTGTTGGTTGGTTCAGAGGTATCTGGTGCTGAACTTGGTAGGGTGGATTACAATCCAATCCCCCACAACTGCAAATTGGGTTAAATAAAGGGGTTACACCAACTTATGTACCGGAGCCCCATGCTTAGGAAAATAAAAAAATAATAAGCCTATTTGTTGGTTGGTTCAGAGGTATTTGGTGTTGAACTTGGTAGGGTGGATTACGATCCAATCCCCCACAACTGCAAATTGGGTTAAATAAAGGGGTTACACCAACTTATGTACCAGAGCCCCATGCTTAAGATCATAATCACTAACCAGTCACTTTACTATGAGTATGTACGGATAACGGTCTTAATGTGATTGCACCTGAATGAAAAAGACTTTAAGAAAACGAAAAGAAGGCCTAGGTATGGTGGGGTAATGTGGATTGATTTGTATAGGAACTAAGCCTATGACCGCAATTGCGGGAAGTGTCACTACAATATCCTTAGTTCGATTCGTTAGTACCTATCGATACATTCCTTGAATGAACTTATAAGTCTTTCTGCCTTGAATTAACACTAGTTGATACTGTTTTTCTTGCATAAACTATAAAGAGTTTTGCTTGAGGACAAGCAAAGGTTTAAGTGTGGGAGAATTTGATCACACTGAATTACACCGTGTTTTTATCTCGGATTACACATGGCATTGCACATGGCGGCCGCTATAGGAGAAGCCATGAGTCATCAGCCCTCAACCAGGAGGTAACCGCCACGTTCCCATGATGTTTGCCATTTACACACATGGTGGGCGCCATGAAGGGATGGCGGGCGCACCTTTGGAAATCAAGTTCCCACTAAGGAGAAGTTGGAGGGCACCATGGTCTTTGCAAGCTGCTGAAATCCTCTATAAATAGTTCGTTCCATTTCAATCTCAAATGATCCAACTTAGTTTACAACACTAAGCCTATATGTATCATTTGTAAAAGCGGTAATCCGTCACATCGGGGGGTTATCGCACCTTAGTGAGATTAAGTTAGGTCACTTCGAGTTGCTGTCGTCTTTATCTTCAGAGTCGGAGGTTTATTTTCCTTGTACCAGAATCAAAGCCTCTGTTTGGAGTAGGTTCTTATTTTATCGCTTTTATTTCTTTACTTGCCTCGCTTTATTTTATTTACTTTTTGGCTAAGCTTTACTTTATTTATTTTCCGTCTCGCTTTATTTTATTTACTTTCTGTCTACGCTTTACTTTATTTATTTTTCGTCTCGCTTTATTTTATTTACTTTCTGTGTATGCATTACTTTATTTATTTTCTGTCTACGCTTTATTTTTATTTACTTTCGGTCCACGCTTTATTTTTACACGCTTTACTCGTCCCTTACGCCTCACATTCTAAAACAACTTTTCATCATGATCAATATCGTTGTGTTTGTTGAAATTACCATGTCTGGCTAAATCTTTTAAAGGTTAGAATGTAAGGATCGCGGTTAAAGAGATGTTTCACATATTGAATCTGTAGAACTACTTTAAAGGCTGTTTTGATTTTTAACTTGAGTTTTCTGAAACAAACTTGGTTAGTTTTAATTATTCAAGGAGTGCGAAAGCACCCTGGCTTAGTTAACTAGGAATTTTTATCACTTTAAGAAAAAACTATTTTTGAAACTGTTTTCGGACGCGTTGATAGATTTAAAATCAGGAAACTCCTTGGGTAAAACTTTCCAAATCAAAATCACTTTTCAACTAAGTTTATGAGTCTTATTTCTTAAAAATAAGTTTACTACTTTAGCGTTCTGCACACCTTTTATAAGTGACAATAAAAGGCCTTAATATAAGTGTAAACTCGGTTCTGAATACGCGAAAGCGACAGTTCCTGTTAAATGGATTCTTTTCAAGAGTAGAAAATATTGCCTCATAAGTAGTTCTATTTAGACTATCGAAACATCGCTTAACTGACGTGAAATACATTCAACCTGTCTTTACCTGCATTTATTATTTACCATTATTTTGCAACCCCAATATCTCTTTTATACCACCTTAGATAAACATCGTAACGGTAGTAATTGATAGATTGACGATTTGGTCTTTGTGGGATCGATATTCTTTTATATTACTTTGACGCGATTCGTGCACTTGCGAATTCACACGATCAGGTCACGCGTAAGATGTACCACGAGTTACTTTATCTGATCTTTAGGAATACCAAAGGGTTGGATCCTGAGGATTTCTGACTCAGATGACTTCTAACTGGTAGTAGCATTAGAGTCATATACAAATTCCAAGTGTTTACTTCAGAGTCTTATTTTGTTATTTCAGAGGCACATTTTTTTCTGGACAATTTTGAATGTTTAAATTTTTCAAGATAAAAAAGAATCTATCTTCAGCCAGGGGTTTGGTAAAAATGTCAGCCCTTTGGTGGTCTGTATCAATAAATTTTAAAGTGATTACCCCCTTCTGAACATAGTCTCTAATGAAATGATGTTTTATTTCTATGTGCTTAGCTCTGGAATGCAAAATAGGATTCTTACTTAAACAGATGGAAGCAGTATTGTCATAGAAAATAGGAACGTTACTCTCAAAAATAAGAAGGTCTTCAAGTTGATTCTTCATCCAGAGCATCCGAGTAGTGCATAGTGATGCTGATATATATTTTGCTTCTGCAGTGGATAGAGCTATGGTTGATTACCTTTTGCTGGCCCAGGATAGCGGATTCTTTCCTAAGAATTGACAGTTCCTAAATGTACTTTTACGTTCCATTCAGTCCCCTGCGTAATCTGCATCACAATAACCAGAAATTCTATACTCTGATGTTTTCTCATACATCAGGCCCATGTTAGGGGTTCCTTTCAGATACCCGAGTATTCATTTAACAGTTGTTAAATGAGATTCTCTAGGATCTAATTAGAATCTGGCACAGAGACATACACTAAACAGAATATCAGGACGTGTAGCAGTCAGATAGAGAAGAGAGCCTATCATACCACGATAGAGTTTCTGACAAACCTTCTGGTTAATTTCTTCTTTTTCCAGAATGCAGGTTGGATGCATAGGTGTCTTAGCAAGTTTACATTCAGCCATTTTGAATTTCTTCAGAATGTCTTTTATGTATTTACTTTGATAAGCGTAGGTAGCTTCTGAAGCTTGATTGATTTGAATCCCTAGAAAGAACTTTAGTTCTTGCATTAAGCTCATTTCAAATTTTGCCTGCATTAGCTCAGAGAATTCTTGACATACAAAAGGGTTAGCTGAACCAAAAATAATGTCATCAACATATATCTGGCATATCATGGGATCATTTCTAATGTTTTTATAGAAGAGTGTAGAGTCAACCTTTCCGCTAATAAAGTCATGTTCCAGAAGGAAGTTACTTAATCTATCATACGAAGCTCTAGGAGCTTGTTTTAAACCATACAATGATTTCTTGAGTTTAAAAACGTGTTCTGGACATTTAGAGTTTTCAAAACCTGGAGGTTGATTGACATAAACTTCTTCTGATATATAACCATTAAGAAATTCACTCTTGACATCCATTTGATATAGTTTGATAGAATGATTTACAACAAATGAAACAAGTAAGCGAATAGATTCTAACCTGGCGATTGGGGCAAAGGTTTCGTTGTAGTCAATACCTTCTTGTTAATTGTACCCTTGTGCCACCTATTGTGATTTGTTCCTGACTACTTCTCCCTTTTCGTTCAGTTTGTTCTCGAACACCCATCTGGTTCCAATAATATGAGTTCCTTTAGGCTTTGGAACAAGGTCCCAGACGTCATTCTTTGAGAATTGATCTAGGTCTTCTTTCGTAGCTAGAACCCAGTCGTTGTATTGAAGTGCCTCATCATAGGAAGTAGGTTCGATGAGAGATACTAGTCCTAGAGGAATTTCTTCAGATACTTTGAATGTTGACCTAGTTCTGACAGGTTCATCCTTGTTTCCCAGAATCAAATCTTCAGAGATGTTGGGGCGGCTTCTTGATTTCTTCTGGATAGTTGAGGCTTTAGTTGCATATGGACTTTGTTTATCAGATCCTTCTGGTGCTTTAGTCTTTTCGTTTGAGCCTGCAAGAGTAATCTCCAGATCTGCAAGTTTCTCAACTAGCTTTGACTTTTCAGGGTCAAGCTTATCATTAAATCTAACATGGATTGGTTCTTCCATAATTTTGGTTTCTGTGTTGTAGACTCTGTGGCCTTTAGAGCGTTTTGAGTATCCTAACATAATACCTTTTTGTGCTTTAGAATCAAACTTGTTTTGATGTTCTTTAGTATTGAGAATAAAGCAAGAGCATCCAAAAGGATGAAAATAAGAAATGTTGGGTTTTCTTCCCTTACACAGTTCATAGGGAGTCTTCTCCAGAATAGGTCTTATAGAGATTCTGTTATGAATATAACACGTTGTATTTACTACTTCAGCCCAAAAGTGCTAAGCCACATTTGTTTCATTGATCATGGTCCTGGCCATCATTTGGAGTGTCCTATTCTTCCTTTCTACAACTCCATTTTGTTGTGGAGTTCTAGGACAGGAGAAATCATGGGATATTCCATTAGAATCAAATAGTTCCTCAAAAATTTATTTTAAAATTTTCCACCATGATCACTTCTTACTCAGATGATTTTAGAGTCAATTTTGTTTTGCACTTTGGAACAGAAGCTAGTGAATAGAGAGTGAGACTCACTCTTGTGCTTTAGAAACTTTACCCATGTCCAGCGGCTAAAGTCATCAATAATAACTAGTCCATATTTCTTTTCATTGACTGATGTTGTCTTAACAGGCCCAAACAGGTCAATGTGAAGAAGTTCCAGAGGCTTACAGGTTGAAACAATATTTCTTTTTTTGAAAGACGTTTTTGAAAATTTACCTTTCTGACATGCTTCACATAGAGCTTCTGAAGAGTAATTCAGTTTAGGTAGGCCTCTGACTAACTTGAGTTTATTTAGCTAAGAGAGTTTTCTCATGCTAAAATGGCCCAAGCGTATATGCCATACCCATTGCTCTTCATGAACAGACATCAGGCATTTTACATTTTGTTCTTTTAGGTCTAAAAGATTTATCTTGCAAATATTATTTTTCCTCTTGCTAGTGAATGGGACTGTTCCATTGTTCTGATTAATTTCTTTACATGTTTTTTGATTGAAGATTACGTCATAACCCTTATCACTTAATTGACTTATTGATAACAGATTATGCATTAATCCTTCTACATAGAGAACATCAAATATAGAGGGAAGAGTTCCATTACCAATAGTTTCGGAGCCTCTGATCCTTCCTTTCTGATTTCCTATGAAACCTACGAAGCCAACATCTTTAAGTTCCATGCTTTGGAACATATTATTTCTTCCTGTCATGTGTCGCGAGCATCTAGAGTCCAGGTACCATGATTGGTGTCTTAACTATGCTCCATAAGATATCTACAACATAAACAATCTTATCCTTTGGTACCCAGAATCTTTTGGGTCCTTTATGATTAGTTTTCCCAGAGTTTCTTAGAACTTTGGGTTTTCTAGCATTATCAAAACGTTGTGCTTGTGTATGTGTGTAGCGATAAGAAAAAGGAGATTTAGGTTTGTCATCTGTGGAAGATTTATCTTCAATGGGGACATACCCTATTCCTCTTTTGTTATTCTGACTTACTCCATAAATCATGGATGTCATTCTGCTCCTTTCTATCCCATTTTTCAGAAACTTTTGAAAAGATTTTTCATATTCATATATCATAGTGTTAGAAGTTTGTGGGGCTTGAGATAGTGCTTCTTCAAGTTTTAAACATTGTTTATTTGTGGAGTCTCTTTCTTTTATCAAAGTTTGATTTTCATCTTTTAGTTCTGAAGCAGTTATCTCAAGCTTATCACATTGTTTGATTGTTCTTTCAAGAACTCCTTTTAAAGCCTTAAATTTTTGTTTAAGTTTCTGATATGAGGTTAGAGTTTCACAAAGGCATGATTCAAGGTCAGAGCGAGAAAGATCAGAAAATACCTCTTCAGAGTCAGATTCTCCATCTGATGTATTTCTGGAGGTGATAGCCATGAGTGCCACATTTTCCTGTTCTTCAGAGTCTGATTTGGATGAATCAGATCCACTATCGCCCCAGGTGGCCATCAGTCCCTTTTTAGTTCTGAATGAACTTTTCTTGAAATTCTCTCTTCTAGAGCTTTCTTTCTTCAACTTGGGACATTCATTTCTGTAATGACCTATTTCCTTACATTCATAGCATGTTATATCTTTGTTTGACTTACCTCTGGAAGTTGATTCTGAGCGATCCCCCTTGGGTCTTGGTCTTCTGAAGTTATTATTTCTTTTTCTCCAGAGTTGTTTCACTCTTCTAGTTAAAAGGGATAATTCTTCTTTGTCATTATAGTCTTCCTTCTCATAGTCATCATTATCTTCCTCTTCAGCTTGGAAGGCTTTGTTTCTATCTGGTTTGCGTCTTTCGGATCTAGACTTTAGTGCTATAGACTTGATCTTCTTTTGAGGCTCATCTTCCTCTAGTTCTATCTTGTGGCTTCTGAGTGAACTGACGAGTTCCTCAAGGCTAATATTGTTCAGATCTTTTGATAACTTTAAAGTTGTGACCACGGGTCTCCTTTTCTTTGGAAAGCTTCTAACAATCTTTTTGACATGATCCGCAGTTGTGTAGCCCCTGTCCAACACTTTGAGTCCTGCAATTAAAGTTTTAAATCTAAAAAACATTACCTCTACAGCTTCATCGTCCTCCATTTTAAAGGCTTCATATTTCTAAATTAGAGTCAGAGCCTTTGTTTCTTTGACTTGAGAATTTCCTTCGTTAGTCATCCTCCGGGAGTCAAGTATTTCTTTAGATGTTTCCCTGTTGGTGATCTTTTTATATTCATTGTAGGAAATGGCATTGAGTAATATCGTTTTGGGTTTGTGATGGTTTTTGAATTCACGCTTCTGATCATCTGTCATTCTGCTTCTGGGAATAGCAATGCCAACGTCTGTCATAGGTGGTGTGTAGCCAATTGTGACAATATCCCATAGATCAGCGTCGTAGCCCAGAAAGAAACTTTCAATACTGTCTTTCCAATAATCAAAATTTTCCCCATCAAAGATTGGAGGTTTAGCATTGTAACTATCTCTTTCATTGGTGTTGGCCATAGTTTTTCTCACGCTGGATCTCTCTACACTGTTAAGTGTTTGATTAGAAAACCAATAACAAAGCCATAGCTCTATTACCAATTGAAGGTAGAGAAAAACAAGAAAGGGGGTTTGAAATGTTTTGGAAATAAATTTTTTTAAGAAATCAGACACACACAGAATAAAAAGGGAAATGACACAGAATTTTATACTAGTTCGCTTGAAATTCAAAGTTACTCCAGTGCACCCGACCAAGGTGATTTCGCCTTCAAAAAGGACTTAATCCACTAATCTTGAAAGATTACACAACCAATCGTCTAAGAGAATAATCCCTTAGCCCTCTCAAGTATTCAGACTACATAGGGTCACTTGAGGAAGTATTTTAAGCAAAAGTCTGAATTGTAATGTAATGTGCTTCTAACAAACAAGCGAGAATTATAGAATTATAAGAACAACAACTTTTCACGTAAGAGCAACAACTCGTGAAAGATAAGAAAGAATGATTGATAGTTTTCGTATTCTTGTGTGTCTCAGGTGTGTACTCTCGTGAAGTATTCAGTCCTTTATATAGGCGTTAAGAAGGACCTTTGGAGTGATGACAGGATCTTGGTCATTGAAGAATGTTTATTGTCATTACTCTCCTTGTTTCTTTCTAAAATAGTTTTGTGCGCCTCATTATTTCCTTATAGAAATAATTTCTTCCCAAAACCAGATTTCTTTTTGGTTACGTGTTCTAAGCTGGTGAATCTGTATCAGAGTCTTGATAAATCAGAGTTTAACTTCAGAGGTTGATTATATCTGACCGCATCAGAGTTTGTCTATGTTATAGACTTCTTCAGATTCAGAGTCTGGATTCAGTCTTCTTTACCAGAGTTTCTAACTTCTTTATGTGGCGCTGGTTACTGTGTTGATCAGAGTTAGAACCTTCTGGACGTGTTTTCTCTTAGTAGCATCTGATAGTTGAATTTTGTATCTGATGTGTTGATCTTTCTGATTGTTTGATCAGAGTCCTGCATACTTAAGAAAAATTTCGTTAGAGTACCATTTTTGTTTCATCCTTTGTTATCATCAAAATCGTAGAGATACATTGTAGAACCCACTTTGTTCTTATAGTTATTTAAGACCATTCTACTAAGTCAATACAGAGATTTTAACCTTCATCTCCTCAACTAGAAAGTCCTTAAATAGGGGAAGCTGTAAGGCCCCAATTTTGACCATAAAATCCCTCATGCTATCTCATTATATGCATTAGCATTGGAATCACACCTTGGCATTCTCCTTCCCCCCCACTTCATTGGGTTTGCACTGGGAAATATCACCAAGCACTTTTTATTGTATCATATTTTGTTTTTCAATATTTACTAACCAAAATACCAAAAATATGTCAATGTATAGTTTGTTACTTTTGTAGGTAGTGTGTGTGCCCACCCATGCTCTATCAAGTTTATATTTAGGGTTTGAGACCCCCAGCGCAAGGAGTTCAATCAAGAAATATTTCACATTGGCTCTAAGCATCATATATGGATCCCTATGATCTTCACATTTCATTTTGATCAAGAAATCATCAAGAATTTGGAGTTTGTTTGCCTTGGAAACCCTAATTCATCTGGGTATCTTGTGTAACTTCTTCAACAAGTTTCTTTAACAATTGATCAAATATCTCAAGGGATACTTCATATTAAATCATCCTACACATATATGATCCTCCATGAGTCCCAAAAGTCAAGATAATGTCAAGTTAGCAAGTTGGTTCATGGTGGTTGACCAAGGAGAGTCAACTAGTCAAGACTGGGGTTCCATAGACCCCATCTCCTGCAATTTTTGTCATATGAAAATTATTTCAATAGAAACGTTACTCAAAATGACATTACAAACAACTTTCATGTTGAGGTCAAGAGCTATTTTTTCTTGGAAAGTCATTTTTTATGGTGAAAGATTCTAGGTTATTTTGTCTAAACCCTAGTTTGGAGGTCAACTTCCCAAGACCATAACTTGCTCAATTTTTAAGAGATGAAAGCCATTAAAATTCCATGATCAAAATCACGATGTCTAATTAAACTTTTATGTTTGGAGAAAGTTCAAATTCAAGTTAAAACTCCATGTGCCAAGAGGAAACATTATAGGTCATTTTGGGCAATTACCATTGAACAAGTGATTTTCCTCAACTTCTAAAATGCATAACTCCTTCATGACAAATCCAAGTGAGGTCAATTTTTTGACCAAATTTAAGAGGTTTGAAAGAAATATAACTTTGATGAAGAAACTTTTCTCATTTGAAGTCCATAGAAAAAGTTATTCAAGGTGGAAGAAGTGAACATTTGACTTGGGACTTAGAAAAGTTTCAAATATGTTTGATTTCCCAAACTTCCACCTCAATCTTCATCATTATCCAAGCTTTAAATGGAAAAGTATTCAACATGAAAGTTGTTTCCCTTGATCTCCCCTTTCCAAAAAGTCTGAGATCACCCCATTTGGATCAAAATTAAGGGACTTGCGCATGGCTACATTGTGGGAAGTGTTTTGGCAAGATTTGGATTTGAATGACCATTCTTCTTTGCATGCTTCCACATGATGATTTTAGTACACTTTGCACACGAAATGGAGTTGGATTACATCAGTCCTTAGTCCCAAATCATTGCCCATGCACCCATTTAAAGAGGTTTCTAAATTTGGCCAAATTTCAAGTGGTGCAAAAATCAAATTCATTGCCTATTTAAACAAGCTCAAGGCTTCAGAATCAACATCAACACCCTTCCCAAGCTTTGCTAGACTGATCCAAACCCTCACTGACATAGAATTTCTGAAGGTTTCTCTTGAAGTAGAGCTTGAACTTCATCTTCTGTTTGGAAGTTCAAACTCCATAAATTCACGTCCCTTTTCATCTCAATTGGTTTCTGCAAGCAAGAGGAAGAGAAGGCAAGCAAATCCAGATCAAGATCAAGTGAAATTAGATCAACTCGAAGGTGATTTTTCAAAAACTTCATCTCTTCGATTCTATCTCAATTCTTCACCATTCTTTGTGGTTTTTGTTTGTTTGAAGTCCAATCAATGTAGGCAAGAAGATTGAATTGCTTTAAGGTCAAATCGAAGCAACTCAGTTCATGATCCTCAAAATTCAAATCCCTGTATCTTTTTATATACTTGGAATTGGAGAAAATTAAGGCCAGATTCTTGCTCTTGAGCATTTTTCCTTCAAATTGGTGTATTCACTTTTTATTTTCCATGAAGTTGAGCTCAAACCAGACCGGTGGTGATCACCGGAGAAGATGACCAGAGTTAGGATTGCGGTGGTGCGTTGGCAAGGTCCAAGCCATCTGATCTGATTTAAATGTTTTAATCTCAAGTGCTCATTGTGATTTCCACGCGTACATCGCATTGACCAAGGCGTATGATGGAACATGCGCGTGTGACCATCAGATCTGCCACCTCAATTAATGAGGGAGATATGATGGCCCTTAGTTTTTTGATTTTCGGATTTTCACAATTAATCCTTTTATTTTGATTAATTCATATTAATTTCATTTTTAATCCAAAAAATATGGGACTTTCACCAAAAATCTTTAAATATTTTCTTCTTTCATTTTATGAATTAAAATTATTTTTTGGATTAATTTTGTTATTTTTCATGAATTAATTGTTTTTGTGCATATGTTTAATTATTTAAAAATACTTCTGACTTTTCAAAAATTAGGAATTTTTTTGTCTAAGGTCCTTTGACCTTATTTGACCTAGGATAAATATCTTGGCCATTTATTTGGTGTTTTGAAGAGGTTTTAGGTTTTGACAAACTAAATTTAATTTAAATTCATTTTTAATTTGATTTTTAATTGATTAATTGTATAGAAATTTAGTTGAGCAATTTTTATTGACTTGTGATGTTTGACTATGTGTTTGGACCTTGGTCAAGGTTGATTTGACTTTTGTTGAGTTAAAATCATTGGATTTAGGGGTTTGATGAAATGTACATTTCATCTCCCCAAAAAAATGAATGATTTTAATTTGATAAAATTCCTCCCATGACCAATTTGTGTTTCTCTCATCCCCCTCCCTCTTCTTCTTCAATCCCATTCTTTCCCATCATTTTCATTGAACAATGAATTCTCGATATCCTAAGGCTAATTGGTTCATCAATAACTTTGTGTTAGATGAACCAATACAAGTATGAATGAGATAGGTTCATCCTTTTGATCTTTTCTTTTAATGTGTGGTATGTTTTAGGAGTTTGGTTCATCATACCAAATCTCTAACATGCATTAACACCTAAATTTCTATTGCCCCGCCTCAGATAATTGTGACTTTTATATAAGTTTAATTACAATTGCTTAACATAGAGCAAAATTTGACCCTAAAGGCATAACATTCTAGTAAATGAGATTGTAAGTCTCCACCCTTTCATGGTATTGGATGGAAACTTAGCCTTTTTTCCTTCCTTTGGAAGATGTCTTGGTTCAAGGATCCATGCTTGTGAATAGAGGATTGAGTGTTCTACAAAGAATGACTTAATCAATTGAAAAGAAAAACATCACTAACATCTAATCAACTAACATTTGATTAACTTGTGTTAATATTGCGTTGATTTTTCAAGTCATTTAAGTAATTTACCATTTCACTTGTCATTTTACATAGCATTTAACTTTTTAATGTTTATGCCATTTTCACTTTGCTCATTTGAGCCATATATTGTGATTGTATATATTTTGTTTATGTATTTTGTTTGTCTTTGTGGTCTTAGGACCTTAAAATACTTAATAAACAACAAAAATCCTAAAAAATGTTTGTGTGGACTGTTGGGTTTGATCTAAACTTTTGGACTTAGAATTAGGCAACATTCCATGAACAAAAGGACTTGGCCAATGCCAACATTTCTGAGACCAAGTTATTGTGATTTAAGCTTTCATTTGATGCAAGTATTGGGATCCCCTTGAATTCATCTGCTATATCGTCTTGGTGCAACTATTATTGTGATCTTATGTCTAATATCTTCTTCTGAGTTGATCAAAGAGTATTTCATCTAATACATGAGAAGACAAAGAAGACTTCTAGCTATGGGATTGGCTTGCTTGGATGTGGCTATCTTTATTTGATACCCTGATCTTCATGATGCTTGATATTGCTAATTGCTTGCTGATTATTGTTTGATTCAAAGTCCAAAGGGGAAGTGGGTTTTCTATATGACGCTCTTGTCTATTGGATTGCATCCCATTGGTCAGATCTTTTCAACTCTTAACTTTTAAATTTATGCTTAGGATTAGTCTCTTCATCTCCTCTCATTTCTTAAATTTCAAATCTCTCCCCCTTTTCAAAAACTTTCTTTGCTTGTGATTTTAAAACTAGAAACTTTGGCCTTATGCCATTGTCTTTTCTAAACTCTTTTCTTAAATCAAACTTGTAAATGAAATTAATCATATTAACTTAAAATTGCAAATGACAAAAAGAACTAACACTCATTCAAACCTTTGGGCCCTTTGTGCCTCTTCTAAACTCAAATTTTTGATTAAAAGTAATCCACTCATTTTGAAATTGATACCACAAACTACGTGGTTTTGATCCCTCATTTTTATGTTGGTACATAGGCACAAGTCCGAAGGTCTTGTCAAACACAAAAATATAATCAAGAATTCCTTTCTCACCTCAATCTTTTATACCAAAAACACATAGACACATAAAAAAGGGCTTCCTAGGAGTACCTAGGACACTTTGGGTGCTAACACCTTCCCTCAGTGTAACCAACCCCCTTACCTGTAATATCTGGAATTTTATTAGTTTTGATTTGAAAACTTCTTATCTTTGGGTTTTGTTCGTACTTTTCCCTTTTCCATTGGAAGCAATAAAATCGCGATGGAGACTCTAGTTTTATTGACGTTAAGTTTATCCACAGCTTGATGGTCATGAATTTACCACTACAAATGCCACCAAACTTCCTGCCCGTTGAGACATCTAGTTATGCATTCCAGGAAAATGTCTACTCAAACTAATAATGATCAGGTGTTGATTCACTATTTCCAAGGCAGTTTAACTAGAGCTATCCTGAGATGGTATATGAGCCTGGATAGTGCTAGCATCCGTACTTTTAACAACATAGGCGAGGCCTTCGCCAAGCAATATAAGTACAATTTTGATATGGCGCCTGATAGAGATTAGTTGAGATCGATGTCTCAAAAGGATAAAAAGACTTTTAAAGAATATGCTCAGAGATGGAGAGAATTAGCTGCTCAGATAAGTCCGCCTCTTGAAGAGAAGCAGATGACTAAGATCTTCTTGAAAATGTTGAGTTTGTTTTATTAAGAATGCATGATTTCAAGTTCCCCCAATAATTTTACGAAATGGTAAACATGGGGACGAGGCTAGAAGAATGAGTCCGTGAAGGACGTTTGACTAAAGAAGAGGCGTCAACCAGTAAGAAGTATGGTGGGAGTTTCTCTAAGAGGAAGGAGGGAGAAGTTAATTCAGTGTTAGTGGGGAGGCAGAGGAGGCCTCATGTCAGGAAAGGTTCTCAACCCCGTCAACATCAGCACCAAGTTTCTTCAGTAATTCCAGTTTTTTCTAACAATTCCAACAACCAATCAGTTCCTATTCAGCAACAACAACATCAACAGCAACCGCAACAAAGAACCAACTACAACAACAACAATCATCACCAGCAAAATTTTGAAAGGAAGAAGGTCTCTTTTGAACCTATTCCTATGACATATGCATAGTTGTACCCCTCTTTGGTACTCAAGAATCTTATCCAACCAATATACCCTCCGCAAATTCCTGAGCCACTACCATGGTTGTTCAAGCCTGATCTTCGTTGTGCTTTTCACCAGGGAGCCCCTGGTCATGATATAGAGAACTATTATCCGTTGGAGTACGAAGTTCAAAAGCTTGTGAAAAGTGGCATGGTGTCCTTTGAGGATGAAGCGCCTAATATAAAAGCCAATCAGTTGCCTGCTCATGGTAAGGCTTATGTCAATATGGTGGACGGTTGTCCAGGGAATTTTAGAGTTTTTGATGTGAGACATATTTGGAGGTCCCTAGTAAAAATGCATAGGACTCTATGTTTAATCAGTGATTGTGAACATGACCATGATGGTTGTGTTATTTGTAGTGTGAACCCCCGTGGGTGTATAATCGTCAAGAGAGATATCTAGAAGTTGATGGATGAGAATGTAATTCAGATTCAACAGTCAAGGGATATGGGAGACTATGTGAATGTCATTGTACCGGTGTTTAAGACCCCTGAGCGGGTAGTCATTTAGTTTGATAGTAGCAACAACAATAACGTTAATAGATCGTTATCGTCCTTAGTTATACGATTAGTGGGCCCAATTCCCTATGCATCCGATAAAGTTGTACCATGCCAATACAATGCCACTATGATAAAGAAAAGTCAAGAGGTTCCTCTACCAATTGCAGACTTAGTGGTAAATATTAAAGATATAACAAAGGTGACCCGTAGTGGTCGTGTGTTCAGTCCGGTGTTTCCGAAAGTTGTGGAAGATGTTTTTGTAGGGAAGAAGGAAGAGATTCCTGTAGTGAATCCAATTAGTGCTCCAATGTGTCAGTCTGGTGAATCCAAAAAATTGAAGGCTAACGATGATGATGAGGTGTTAAGATTAATCAAAATAAGTAAAGTCAATGTTATGGAGCCACTGCTCCAGACACCGTCGAAAATCTCTATGCTGTCATTGTTGATGAACTCCGAAGCGCACAGAGAGGCATTGCAGAAGGTGTTGGAACAAGCCTATGTTGAACATGATGTAACTGTGGATCAGTTTGACCATATAGTTTCCAACATCACTTCTTGTAATAATCTGAGTTTTTGTGATGAAGAACTTCCTGAGGAGGGTAGGAATCACAATTTGGCATTACATATTTCGATGAATTGTAAGGGGGATGCTTTGTCCAATGTATTGGTTGACACAGGGTCATCATTGAACGTATTGACAAAGTCAACTTTGTCAAGACTCTCCTATCAAGGCGCCCCAATGAGGTACAGTGGCGTGGTTGTTAAAGCGTTCGACGGTTCTCGTAACACCATCATTGGAGAAGTGGACCTTCCAGTTAAGATATGTATGAGTGATTTCCAAATTACTTTCCAGGTAATTGAAATTCATCCGGCCTATAGCTTATTGTTGGGAAGGCCATGGATTCATGAAGTTGGAGCTGTGAATGTCAAGGTTATGCAACCAGTATTATGCAGTGGCAGGTTCATTCATGGGAATGATCAATACTCAACTGCCATTATTGAGGACAGTGGTGACAAAGACGAAGCTTGCGCCAACTTTGTGACGCATGGCCAAACTTGCAACAATTGGGTTGTTGTTAATGTTCCTACTGTTATTCACCGTTCTAAGTAATTTGTTTCCATTTATTTTAAGAAAAATCCTTCTCCTATGCCTAAGGGAGAAGTGAACATTGTTGGATATTTTCCTTATTAATGAAATACAACTTTATTGATCCACATCTATGATGTTTTATTTTTACTTTTTGTTTTTTTCTGAAAATGGTAATCACAAAAAACATAAATAAATAGTAATCTTCAATCTGCATAATATTTGTTTGCACTCCACCTCTCTAAAATGAAAATATCAAATCATTACGCAGGTTCGTTCTCAAACCCATTGAATATAATGATCCTACTCCCTCTCCAAACTATGATTTCCCTGTTTTTAAAGTAGAGGAAGAGATTGATGATGAAGAAGTATCTGATGAGTTATCCCATTTATTTAAGCATTAGGAAAAAGTCATTCAGTCGTTGGAAGACGATATTGAATTAGTCAACTTGGGTTCTGATGATGATGTGAAGGAAGTCAAGATTGGGTCTCAACTGTGTCCAAAATCTAAGAAGGGGTGGATTGATCTTCTTAGAGATTATTCTGATGTATTTGCTTGGTCTTATCAAGACATGCCTAGTTTAGATTTTGAGATTGTGGAGCATAGATTGCAGTTGAAGTCAGACTGCCTGCCAGTCAAGCAGAAACTGAGAAGAACTCATCCTGATATGGCAGTGAAGATCAAAGAGGAAGTACAAAAGCAGATTCAGGTTGGTTTTCTTGTTATCGCCGAATATCCATAGTGGATGGCCATTATTGTGCCTGTGCCGAAGAAAGTTGGAAAAGTCTGTTTGTGTGTTGACTATAGAGATTTGAACAAAGCTATTACAAAAGATGATTTCTTTCTGCCACACATTGATATGTTGGTAAACAATACATCTAAATTTAAATTCTTTTCGTTTATGGACGGATTTTTCGGTTATAATCAGATCAAGATGGCACCTGAAGATATGGAGAAGAGCAAATTCATTACACCCTAGCGAACATTTGGTTATAGAGTGATTCCTTTCGGTTTAACGAATGCTGGTGTAACATACCAGAGAGCTATGACTACTATTTTTCATGATATGATGCATAAAGAGATCAAAGTTTATGTTGATGATATAATTGCTAAATCAAGTGATGAAGAAGAGCATATTGAGCATTTGTTGAAGTTATTCTGGCGTTTGAGGAAATATAAACTCCGCATGAATCCCAATAAATGTAATTTTGGTGTTCGTTCTGGTAAGTTGTTGGGCTCCATTGTCAGTGAGAAGGGTATTGAAGTCGATCCTGCCAAGGCCAAAGCAATACAAGAGATGCCTGTGGCCAAAACTGAGAAGCAAGTCAGAGGTTTTCTCGGTCGCTTGAACTATATCTCAAGATTTATATCGCATATGACTGCCACATGTGTGCCTGTATTCAAAATTCTTCAGAAAGATCGGTCATGTGATTGGACCGAGGATTACCATAAAGCTTTTGATAGTATCAAAGAGTATTTGCTTGAGCCTCTGATTCTGTCTCCACCTGTTGAAGGAAGACAATTGATCATGTATTTGATTGTGCTTGAAGAGAGTATGAGTTGTGTTCTTGGTCAGCAAGATGAATCTGGAAAGAAAGATTATGCAATTTACTACCTGAGAAGACATGTTGCACATTGGCTTTGGCTGCTAAGCATCTGAGCCAGTATATGCTAAATCATACTACTTGGTTGATATCAAAAATGGATCCAATCAAGTACATTTTTGAGAAACCTACTTTAACTAGGAGGATCACCTGTTGGCAGATGTTGTTATTTGAGTATGATATTGAATATCGATATCAAAAAGCAATTAAAGGTAGTGTCTTGGGTGACCATTTATCTCATCAGCCTATTGAAGATTATCAATTAGTGCAGTATGATTTTCCAGACGAAGAGATTTTATACTTGAAGATGAAAGATTGTGATGAACCATTGCTTGAAGAAGGGCCAGAACCTGGTTCCCGTTGGGGCATGGTATTTGATGAAGCTGTTAATTCATATGGTAAAGGCATTGGGGCAGTGATTATTACTCCTCAAGGCATGCATTTTCCGTTTACAGCTAGATTGACCTTCAAGTGTACAAATAATATGGATGAGTATAAAGCTGGCATTATGGGGCTTGAAGAGGCCATTGATCTCAAAATCAAATATCTTGACGTCTATGGAGATTCAGCTTTGGTTATGAATCAGATCAAAGGTGAATGGGAGATGAATCAACCTGGTTTGATACCATATAGAGATTATGCGAGAAGGATTTCAACTTTCTTTACAAAGGTTGAGTTTCATCATATCTCTCGAGATGAAAACCGGATGGCAGATGCCCTTGCAACGTTGGCTTCAATGATTGTGGTGAATTTGGAATGAAGTTCCTAATTTAACTATGATGCGTCTTGATAGGTCAGCTCATGTATTTGTTGTTGAAGAAGTCAAAGATGAAAATCCATGGTATTTTGATATCAAATGTTTCCTCCATAGTCAGATCTACCCGCTTAGGGCATCTTTGAAAGATAAGAAGACTTTGAGAAGATTAGCCAACAACTTCTACCTGAATGGTGATGTGCTTTACAGGAGAAATTTTGATATGGTTCTGCTCATATGCATGGATAGACACGAGGCAAACCTATTGATGACTAAAGTCCATGAAGGTTCCTTTGATACTCATTCCAATGGACATGTTATGGCAAAGAAGATGTTGACAGCAGGTTACTACTGGATTACAATGGAATCTGATTGTTGAAAGTTTGTGAAGAAATGCCACAAGTGTCAAATTTAAGCAGATAAAATTCATGTTCCTCCGACACTGTTGAACGTCACTTCCTGTCCATGGCCCTTCTCCATGTGGGGAATTGATAAGATTTGCATGATTGAGCCCAGAGCTTCAAGCGGACATCGTTTCATTCTGGTGGCTATTGATTACTTCACAAAGTGGGTTGAAGCAACATCATATGCAAATGTGACCAAGCAGGCGGTGGTCCAAATTATCAAGAATCAGATTATATGTCGTTATGGTATGCCAAGGAAGATCATTACTGATAATGGATCGAACTTGAACAATAATATTGTGGAAGCTCTTTACAAAGACTTCAAGATTGCACATCATAATTCTTCTCTCTATAGACCCAAGATGAAGGAGGTTGTTGAAGCTACGAATAAGAATATTAAGAAGATCATTTAGAAGATGGTTGTGACATGCAGAGATTGGCATGAGATGCTCCCATTTGCTTTACATGGGTATCGTACATCCATATGCACTTCAACAGGGGAAACCCCTTTCGCTCTTGTATAAGGAATGGAAGATATGCTCCCCGTAGAGGTTGAGATCCCATTATTACGTGTCTTGATGGAAGCCAAGTTGATAGAAGCTGAATGGTGCTAGACCAGATATGACCAGTTGAATTTGATTGAAAAGAAGAGATTGATTGCCATATGTCATGGTCAGTTGTATCAACAAAGAATGAAGAAAGCTATTGATAAGAAGGTCAAGCCTCGTGTGTTCAGAGAAGGTGACTTCGTGCTCAAGAAGATCTTATCTTTCAAACCTGATGCTAAGGGCAAATGGACTCCTCATTATGAAGGCCTGTATGTTGCGAAGTGAACCTCTTTAGGCGGTACTTTGATTCTCACAACTATGGATGGTGAATATTTCACTCGTTCTGTGAATGCTGATGCAGTCAAGAAATACTTCACCTAAAAAGAAAAGAACAGCTCGCTAAGTTGAAAACCCGAAAGGGCGGCTTAGGCAAAAATGAGCGTCTCGGTGGATTAAAAACCCGAAAGGGCGATCAGGCAAAATTTAGAGACATAAAATAGAAAATTTATCTTGGTAGATTGAGTACCCCACCTTGGTGCAATCTAGGAAAAAATTAGGGATTATGGCAAGTAACTGCATCCGGTTGTTCCTGATCTTCAAAGCAGTTTTGAATAGTCATTTGGTTCTCACTCGTCATTCTCAACCAAAGACAGGAGCATAGTGGATTTCAAAGTTGATAGGGAGAGTAGTGATCATTGTATTAAATGTAGCCCTTTTCCATGTAAATTACCATTTCTCAAACTTTGTAAATATCCATGGAGTCCCGCCATTTGCAGACTACCATTCTATTAAATAAAGTTGAGCTTTTATCCAATTATTTCTATTTATATTTACTTATGTTCAATAAAATCGAATTTTCATGATGATAATTTTTAAATAAATTAATGAATAATTATTTTTCTTAAAATAATAAAAAGCATTCATTTTAAGAACAATCGATTTCAGCAAGGAACGTTAATAACAATCTAAGAACAGGTAAGTCTTGAAATGTGAAGCATTGTTGGTCTTCCCCAAGCAGTTGGTTTGGTAACTATTTTCCTCCCCAACAGTTCATCATTTATCCGCAGCTTGGTCGATGAGTTTCTCCCCGAGTAATTTCTCATCTCCAGTAGAGATGAGGTGGGTCTCATCTCCAGTAGAGCGGAGGTGGGTCTTAGCCCCGATTGAGTTGATGATTGGTCCCCTTTACAAATACATATTCCCCAACTAAGGTGTTCATGTTTTTGTTCCCCAGTTTGTGGTTGTACCCTGGGTACTCCAGAACCTTAATTGGTTTCCAGATCCCCATTTGCATTTAATTGTGTTGCATAACAACGACAGTTTCTCCCCTGGGTGAGTCTGATCTGGTTATCTTTGACTTGGAAATAGTTTATTTCGCAATTTCCAAGAAGAATTTGATGATTAATAAGGAGTGATACGGTCTTTGTCACAGCATCCCTAGCAGTTGCTTGATTCCTCATTCAGAGTTTTATCTCTCGTATTCCCCGACGAAGTTCATCTTCAGATAAAAGTTCCTTCCTTCCCGACAGTGATCGGTTCTGAGCAGTATTTGATTTTGTCCCCTGCAAGGTTATCTCCCATTTTTGATATGGTGTTGATTTAAAATTCCTCGCATTGTCGACTTATTTGGATCCTTAGCAGATCCTTCTCTATCCTCGGCATGATTGGTTGATCATCATTCAGTAGTTCTCTCTTATCCCTGTGGAGTTTGCCATGATTGATTGGAAGCATGTTCTCCGTGTCTTTCCCCAGACAGAGTTGATTTATTCGGAGCTAGATGATTTATTTTCATCTCTAGCATATTCTCCAATTGGTGTTTCCATCTTGTTGAGATTAGCCGAGTGTTGTAGTTATGATTCAAATGTTTGATATTTGTATCCTTTGTGTTGTTTTTGTCAGCATAATCATAATCACATGCATGCATGCATATAGCACAACATCAGACATTTTGTTGTGCATCTTATCGCTTTGATTTTTTTCTCCCGATCCCCTGCTTTGGTGATATTGTGTGCCCATGCAGATTTGGCGTGTTTGTCCTCCTTCAATTGTAGAGTATCAGCCCCTTAAGAAGAAAGAGTTTATCCTTTCTCATTCCCCACTGAGTTATTTCCTCGTGGATGATTATTATTTCATTTTCCTCCCCAATTTATTATCTGGATGGAACCACTCCCCCTGAGATAGATCCTCATTGGGTTGAGTCTTTGATTGACTATTTCTTTTTAGTTCTTACCTAGATAGATCTTTTGGTCTCCAAGAGTCTATTACCCAGTAACTGGTAATATTCTTCTTGATGTTGAGTACATTACTTTTGCCCAATACTTGGTAAAATGTAATCTACTTCCTTTGTTTTTCCCCAGCGGATTCATTTTCACGTTTCCCCGGTAAGTTTATCCTTGATATGTTCATCTTAACCGGTGATGGATATTCTTACTCTTTGGGTTTCTACCCAGTAAAAAGGTAGTTGTAGTCCCTACTTTCCCAGAGGGTTAATCATTGATATGTTCACTTTAATCGGTGATGGATTTTCTCCTTTTTACGGTCTTCTGCTTAATAAATGGTAGATATAAATCCTACTTTTCCCCTTAGAGTTAATCCTTGATATGTTCACTCTAACTAGTGACGGATTCTCTCTATTTTTGTGGTCTTCAGCCCAGTAACCGGTGGTTGTAAATCTCATTTTCTCTCCTGAGTTTATCCTTGATATGTTCATCCTATCCGATGATGAATATTCTCTATCTTTGGTCTTCTACCCAGTAACCGGTAGTTGTATTTCCTATTTCTCCTAGGTAGTTTATCCTTGATATGTTTACCCTAACAGGTAAAATATATTCTTCTTATTTCCCTAGGTGGTCTATCCTTGATATGTTCATCCTAACCGACGACATATATTATTCCTTTGAGTTTATCCTTGATATGTTCACTTTAACCAATGACAGATACTCTTTCTTCGATCTTTTTCCTAGTAACAGGTAGTTGTAAGTCCTATTTGATTTTTCTCTCCCCAGTAGGTTATTCTTACCTAGTAACCGATAATAAGTACAACTCATTTCCTCAGTGAGTCATCTTTGATATGTTTACCCTAACCGGTAACGGATGTCCCTGTGTCCGAGTGAATTGATCTTCTTACCCAGTAACTATTAGTAGATAATACCTCTGTTTTACTTCTGTGTTGAAGTACATTCTTCCCCAGTTGAATTTGATTGCGTATTTCCTCAGTGAAGTCGCCATCCCCTGCAGATATCCCCAAGCCGAGTCTTTCCATTGATTTATTTTCATGGAAAACCCCTCGTGTCTCCAGAAGTTTTCAAGTAGTAGCCCGGCCTACACATAGCCTTTTATCCCCCCTAGAGTCTATGTTTCCTTAGTGATTTTTCCCTATGGAATGCATTATGCTCCTGTGGACTTTCAGTATCTCCGGATTCTTTTCTTTTGTGGCAATATATTCCCCACAAAGATTATTTTAACATTCATATCATATGTGTAATACCCCAAAAAAAAAAACGAAAAAAAAAAACGAAAAAAAAAAAGAAAAAAAAAAAAAAAGAAAAAAACGAAAATAAAATAAAATTAATTAATTAATTAATTAATTAAATAAATAAATTAAATAAATAAATAAAATATAACAAATTATTTTGGACTTTGGTCTCCCTCATTTGAGCCCACTACCCACTAAAATCAGCCTATAAATACTGAAGTTTCAGTAGAGGAAAACACACTTGGAGTTACACTGGGAGATTCACTGGAGAAAGATAGTGAGAAAAAGAAGACAGAACAAAGGGGGATTTTGAGGAGAAACAAAACACTCTGAGGTTTCCTTGGAACAAAACCCTGAGGAAAAAGATAGTGAGAGAAGACCTGACAGAGAACTCAGAGCAGCCTCCAAACCCTGAAGGGAACTCAACTTGTAAACCTCACGGGTGCAACTCAATTTCAATCAAGCTCTCCAATCAGGTTTGCCCTATATCCACCATCTTTATGCCTTTAATTTGAATGCTCTAAATGTATGAGGTATTATGGGTGAATTTGATACCTTTTTTGTGAGCCTTTTGTGAATTTTGATGGAATTATTCATGTGGTTACATTTTTATTTAGGGGCAACTCTGGGTTACCCTATTTTGTTTCTCTAACCTGTCTTTGCGTTGCCATGGCATTGTTTTCCCTGGATTTCACCTTGTTTGTCTAACCTTTCTGTTGAGTTTTCGCGAGGGCTCACATACTCTTGCAGGGATACCATCCGGAGGTTTATCCTGATTAATCATATTGACTGATTTTCTTTGATGGTCTAGCTGGAGAGATCTCAGGGTTGCTAATCCTTTAATTGTTGTAACTTCGGATCTTTATCCGTGTGGTAATTTTTTCCTTTTCTCGTACTTTATCGCTTTCTTAGCTGGAAGACCTCGATAGGAGGCAATGTTTGGGCCCCTTGGTGGCATTTTACTTTGAGATACATGTTTTGTGTTTTGTATTCATATCCCCACATGTAGCGCGGTTCCTTCGTCGAGGACTGCCTGTTTGCCCTCGAGCATCCCAAACCCTAAAACCCAAAGCAACATGTTTACTCCTTCTACTACAGGCGAGTAAGTCTCCAAAGGTCGAGCATCCGGTAGATTGCGTAGTGACGTCGTTCGTCCAAAACCCAATCCATAACCCCGTAGTTAGCCGAACTACGGCTTGCTCTGATTCTCATTCCAGATGAGATACGTAGGCATAAGACGCGATGTCTTAGCGAGCACACTAACCCTTAACCCATAGGTCAGCCGAGCTACGAAGACTCTGATTCTCATATTCAGATGAGATACGTATGCAGTGGATGCAACATCCGCGCGAGTCATTTCTCTTAACCTTTTTAGTAAATAAACACATTAGGTAAACCCACACCCTTTAGACAAAAAACTACAAAAGTGGATCCCGTAGAGTACTACGGATGCGTAGGGGTGCTAATACCTTCCCTTCACATAACCGACTCCCGAACCCAAGATTTGGTTGCGAGACCCTGTCTTGTCCTTTCCCTTTTTTAGATTTACTTCGAGCGTTTCCTTTCCCTCCTTTGGGATGAATAACGCGCGGTGGCGACTCTTCTGTCATTCTCTTTCGCCGATTGTTTTTTCGCACACTGTATTTTTCAGGTTGCGACAATATGCATCATGAGGTCTCTTACGGAACAAAATTTGTTTCTAAATGTTGTTATTTAAGTCCATTCTACTGAGTTGATATGAAGATTTTAACCTTCACATCCTCATTTAGAATGTCCTTAAATAGGGGCAGCTGTAAGACCCTAATTTTGACCCTAAGATCCCTCATGCTATTTCATCATATGCATTGGCTTTGGGATCACACATTGGCATCCTCCTTATCCCTCATTCATTGGGTTTTCATTGGGAGAGACAACCAAGAACATTTTATTGTAGCATACCTTTGTTTTTCTTTGTCTACTAACCAAAATACCAAAAATATGTCTATGTATAGCTTTGTTTCTTTTGTAGGTAATGTGTACATCCACCAATGCCTCATCAAGCTCACAACTAGGGTTTGAGACCCACAGTGCAAGGAAATAAATCAAGAGATAGTTAACTATGGTTCTATACATCATATATGGATCCCCATGTTCTTCATTTATCATTTGGATCAAGAAATCATCAAGAGTTTGAAGCTAGTTTGCATTGGAAACCCTAATTCAACTAGGTATCTTGTGTGACTTCCTCAGTAAGTTTCTTCAACAATTGGTCCAATATATCAAGGGATCCTCCATAAAACATCATCATATGCATATCTTATCCTCCATGAGTCCAAAAGATCTAGATAACTTCAAGTTTGCATGTTGATTCAGAGAGGTTGACTAGAGAAAGTCAACTGGCCAAAACTGGGGCTCCCTAGATCCTATCTCCTACACGTTTTGTCATATGAAAATGATTCCAAGATAAAAGTTAATCCTTATGACATTAAATAAATATCATGTTGACATAAAGAGATAGTTTTGCATGGAAAGTCATTTTTTATGGTGAAAGATTATATGTCATTTTATTTGTGCCCTAGTTAGGAGGTCAACTTACAAGGACCATAACTTGGTCAATTTTTATGAGATGAAGGCCATCCAAGTTTCATGATCAATTTAAAGATGTACTCTCCAACTTTAATACTTTGAGAAATGTCAAATTTCACTTGCAAGGGCATGTACCAAGAGGAAACATGATAGGTCATTTTGGGCCATTACCATTGAACAAGTAATTTTCCTCAAGGTGTAAAATGCATAACTCCTTCATGACAAATCCAAATGAGGTCCAATTTGTGACCAATTTTAATAGGATTGAAAGAGATACAACTTTGACGAAGGAACCATTTCCATTTGAAACTCATAGCAAAAGTTATTCAAGGTGGAATAAATGGATATTTGACTTGGTACTTCGAAAAATTTCAATTATGTTAGATTTCTGAAACTTCCACCTCAAAATTCATCATGATCCAAGCTTCAAATGGAAAAGTGTTAAACATAACAATTGTTCCCCTTGATGTCACCTTTCCAAAAAGTCCAGGATCACCTCATTTGTAAAATATTTGAAGGACTTGCGCAAGGGATCTTCACAAGGCTTCATTTGGTAAGATTTATGTTCAAAATTCATTTCCGTTATGCATGGCCATGTGACACAATTTCAGGTTGATTAGCAAAGAATATTGGATGATTTGGCATCATGAATTGGGCCTTGTACATTACCATGCATCCATGCAAGGAAGGGTTGCTAAAATTGGCAAAACTGGAAAGTGTGTGAAAAGTAATGCATAACCCTCTAAATACATGACCTTGGTGATCAGAATGAGGATCCTGCTTGCACAAGCTTTAAACCATTTCCTCCCTAACATCCATTAAAGGATAAACTTAAAGATTTCACTTAAAATCGAGTTTCAAATCTACTTCTATTTTGAGATTGAAACTCCAAGAATCCAAGCCTCTCTTTGATCATTTTCACTTCCTGCAAGCTCCTAGAGTCAAGCCAAGCCAAATTGGAAGCAAGATCAAGCTGATTTGAAGCTCCCCGAAGGTGAGACTTCAGAAACTTCTCTTATTCTATTCTCTCTCATTTCTCATCTATTTTGATTTATTTTTGGTTTGTTGAAGTCCTACCAATGTAGGCAACAAGATTGAGTTGCTTTGAGGTCAAATCGAAGCAACTCAGTTCATGATCTTCAAAATTCAAATTCATGTATCTTTCAATATACTTGGAATTGGGAGAAATTGAGGCCAGATTCGAGCTCATGAGAATTTATCCTTTAAAACCATATCCACACTTTTTATTTTGGTGAATGTTGGTGGTGGAGAAGTCCGGTGAGGTCCACGGAGAAGCAGAACGGAGCCAGGGCTCCGGTGGTGCATTGACACTCTCTCAACCTTTTGATCCAATTGAAATGTTTTAATCTCAGTCTTCCCTTGTGATTACCACACATGTGATGCTTTGACTGAGGTGCATCATGGATAGCACACGCGTGGCCATCAGATATTCCACCTTAATTAATGAGGGAGATCTGATTGCCCCTGATTTTTAATATTTTCTGATTTTCCATTTAATTTATTTATTTTGTTTAATTCATAATAAATCCATTTTTAATCCAAAAAATATGGGCCTTTCACCAAAAATCTTTAAATATTTTCCTCTTCCATATTCTGAATTAAAATTATTTTTTGGATTATTTTTTGTATTTTTCATGAATTAAATGTTTTTAGGCATATTTTTAATTGTTTAAAAAATACTTCTGACTTTTTATAAATCATGAAATTTTTTGTCTAAGGTCTTTTGACCTTGTTTGACCTAGGATAAATTCCTTGGCAATTTATTTGGTGTTTTGAAGGGATTTGAAGTTTTGTCCAAATTAAAATGTATTTTAATTTATTTTTATATTGATTAAATGTTTAAAAATTATGTTGAGCAATTTTTATGGTCTTGTGATGTTTGAAATCCTGTTTGGGCCTTGGTCATGGTTAATTTGACTTTTGTTGGATCAAAACCATTGGACTTAGGGGATTGATGAAATGTACATTTCATCTCCCAAAATGAATGGATGGTTTTGATTAGATGAAATTCCTCTCATGATCAATTTGTGTTTCTATTTCCCCTTCCCTCTTCATCTTAATCCCTATCCTTCCCCAATCCATCATTGACCAATGAAATCTATTCAGCTCTAATGCTAGTTGATTCATCAATGACCTTGTGTCAAATGAACCAACATGAGCTAGACTGAGATATGACATTCCCCCTTTTCTTTTAGTGTGTGGTATGTTTTAGGAGTTTGGTTCTTTATACCAAATCTCTAACATGCTTTAACACCTACATTTTTATTTCCCGACCTCAGATGGTTGTGAATTCTACATAAGTCCAATTACGATTGCTTACCATAGAGCTAAATTTGACCCTTAAGGTATAGCATTCTAGTAAGTGAGATTGTAAGTCTCCCGTTCTTCATGACATAGAATGGAGACTTGACCTTTTTTCCTTTCATGGGAGCTAGTGTCATAATTGTTGAATTATCCAAGTTGGAGCCCTTCTCATGGAAGATGTCTTGGTTCAAGGATTCATACTTGTGAATGAATGGTTGAGTGTTCTCTAAAGAATGACTTAATCAGTTAAAACTCAACACTAACATTTGCCTAACAATTGAATAACTCTTATTCATTATGCTTTTACTTTCAAGTTATTTACTTTATGCAATTTAAATTTCAGTCATTTATCATTAATTTCCATTTACATTTCATGCAACTTGTTTATTTTCAAGTCCTTTTTCACTTTGCTCGCTTGAGCCATATCTTGTGATTATATATATTTGTTTGTGTGTTTTGATTTTGTTTCTGGTCTTAGGAACTTAAAACACCTAATAACAACAAAAATCCTAAAAAACATTTGGTGGACTATTGGGACTTGATCTGAGCTTTGGACTTAGAACTAGGCAACATTCTTTGTGCTAAAGGACTTGCCAATGCCAACATCTGAGACTGGGCTGTCTTTGACAGTGACTTTCATCTGATGCAAGACTTTGGATCTCTTAGGTTCATCTGCTACTTTCTCTCTGTGCTTAATTATTACTTTGTTATGATCTTTGTCTGATGTTTTGTTCTAAGTTGATCAAGCAATATTTCATTTGTTACATTAGAAGACAATGAAGACCGCTAGCTATTGGAATGCTTGTTTGGATGTGGCTATCTTTATTGGATGCCTTGATATTTATGATGTCAGGATACCTCTCATTGCTTATTGCTGGATCAAAGTCCAAAGGAAAATGGGTTTCTATATGACATTCTTGTCTGTTGGATTGCATCCCATTGGTCACATCTTTTCAACTCTTAACTTTTAAATTTTTTCTTAGGGTAGTCTCTTCATCTCCATCCACTTCTTAAATTTCAAAATCTCTCCCTTTTTTTTCAAAAACCTTCTTTGCTTGTGATTTCAAACTTAGACATGTTTTAATGATTAGAAACTTTGGCCTTATGCCAATGAATTTTAAAAAAAAATCTTAATCAAATTTGTAAATAAACTTAACCATATTGACTTAAATTTTAAAAGACAAAAAGAACTAACAACCCCAATCAAAACTTTGGCCTTTTGTGACCTCTTCTTAAATTTTTGTTAAAATCAATTCACCAACTTTCTTTGAAATTTTTACCACGAACTACGAGGTTTTGATCCCTCATTTTCATGTTGGTACGTAGGCACTAGACCAAAGGTCTTGTCAAACACGAAAATATAATCAATGAATTCTTTTCTCATCCCCACACTCTATATTTGATTAAACATCATTTATACCCAAAAACAAATGCACACAAAAAAGGGCTCATTAGGAGTACCTATAACGCTTTGGGTGCTAACACCTTCCCTCTGTGTAACCAACCCCCTTACCTGTAATCTCTGGTATTTTATTAGTTTTGATTTGAAAACTTCTTATCCTTGGGTTTTGTTCGTAATTTTCCATTTTCCTTTGGAAACAATAAAAGCACGGTGACGAATCTGGTTTTATTGACGTCAAGTTTATCCATAGCTTGTTGGTCACGAATTTACCGCTACAGAGGCCTCATGTGAGGAAGAATTCCCAGTCCCGTTAACACCAGCATCAAGTATCATCAGTGATTCCAGTTTTTTCCAATAATTCAACAAATCAATTAGTTCCTATTAAGCATAAACATCATCAATAACCGTAACAACGTACCAACTACAACAACAATAATCATCATCAGAACTTTGAGAGGAAAAAGGTCTCTTTTGACCCTATTCCAATGACATATGCAGAATTGTACCCTTCCTTGGTGGTCAAAAATCTTATCCAACCAAGGAATCCTCCACAAATTCCTAAACCGTTACCGTGGTGGTTCAAACCTGACTTGCATTGTGCTTTTCACCAGGGAGCTCCTGGTCGTGATATTAGGAATTGTTATCCTCTGAAGTACGAGTTTCAAAAGCTAGTCAAGAGCGGTATGGTGTCCTTTGAGGACAGATCTCCAAATGTTAAAGCTAACCCATTTCCTGCTCATGGAAACGCTTCTATGAACATGGTAGATGGTTGTCCTGGGAATTTCAGGGTATTTGATATGCGTCGTATCCGTAGGTCCTTGGTGGAGATTCACAAAGACTTGTTCCTGGTAAGCCATTGTGAACATGACCATGATGGTTGTGTTATTTATAGTGTTAACCCTCGAGGGTATGTGATTGTTAAAAGGGACACTCAAAGGTTGATGGATGAGAAAGTTATTCAGGTTCAACAGTTAAGGTATATCGGAAATGATGTGAACGTCATTATGTCGGTGTTCAAAACGCCTGAGCTGGTAGGTATTCCATTTGATAGCAGCAACAAGAAAGAAAATAGATCGGTATCACCGTTGGTTATTGGTTAGTGGGCCCTATCCCCTATTCATCCGATAAAGTTGTGTCGTACAAGTATAATGCCACGATGATAAAGAATGGTCAAGAGGTTCCTCTTCTAGTTGTAGATTCAGTGGTGAGTATCACAGATGTAGTGAAGGTGACCCTTAGTGGTCGTGTGTTTAGCCCAGTATTTCCTAAAATTGTAGAAGACATTTCGGTAGGTAAGAAGGTAGGAGTTCATGCAGTTGATCTGATTAGTTCTCCAACTTGACAGCCTGGTGAGTCCAACGGGTTGAAGGCTAAGGATAATGATGAGGTATTGTGCCTGATTAAGAGAAGTAAATTCAATATTGTGGAGCAGTTGCTTCAAATGCTGTAAAAAAATTATGTGTTGTCATTACTAATGAATTATGAGGAACACTGAGAGGCTTTGCAGAGAGTATTGGAATAAGCCTATGTGGAATACGATGTTACTGTGGATCAGTTTAATCACATTGTTGCCAACTTTACTTCTTGTAACAACCTGAGCTTTTGTGATAAAGAACTTCCTTAGGAAGGTAGGAATCACAACTTGGCGCTTCACATTTCAATGAATTGCAAAGATGACGTTATGTCCAATGTGTTGCTTAACACTAGTTCATTATTGAATGTGTTGCCCAAATCAACTCTAGCAAGACTTTCTTATCAAGGCGCCTCAATGAGGTTCAATGGCATAGTTGTTAAAGTGTTTGACGGTTCTCGAAAAACTGTCATTGGAGAAGTGGAAATTTCGGCTAAGATAGGCCCGAGTGATTTTCAAATTACTTTCCAAGTAATGGACATTCACTTGGCCTATAATTGTTTGTTTGGAAGGCCTTGGAACCATAAAGTTGGCGTTGTGACGTCTACTCTGCACCAGAAGTTGAAATTTATTAAGAACGACAAGCTTGTCGTTGTTGGTGGTGAGAAAGCGTTGTTAGTAAGACATTTGTCATCCTTTACTTATGTAGATGCTGAAGAAGAGGTTGGAATGCCATTCCAAGCTTTGTCTATTGATATTAAATTGAAGAGGGCTGGGGCACCCATGTCTTCTCTAAAGGATGCCAAAGAGGTTATTCAAGCTGGTAGCACCGACATATGAGGCCGCTTTGTGGAAGTTATTGTGAACAAGAATATAGCAGGGCTGGGATCCAGCAAGGGTCATTCAACGCCAATGTCAAGGCTATGCAATAAGTTTTACGCAGTGGAGGGTTCATTCACAAGGATGATCAACACTCAATTTCCATTATTGAAGATAGTGATGAAGACGAGGCTTATGCCAATTTTGTAACACACAACCAGACTTGTAATAATTGGATTGCTGTTGATGTTCCTGTTGTTATGCATCGTTCGAAGTAATTAGTTTTTTATTATTATTTTAAGAAAAATCCTTCTCCTACTCCTAAGGGAGAAGTGAAACATTATTGGGAATTTCAATATTATCATCAATAAAATACAATTTTATTTCATCCACATCTATGATGTTTATTTTTACTTTTATGCTTTTTCTGAAAATGGTAATCACAAAATACACAAATAAATAATAATCTTTCCATATGCATAATATTTGTTCGCACTCCAATTCTCTAAAATCAAGATATCAAATCATTATGCAGGTTAGTTGATCTTCTATGTCCAGAGGCTAAGAAGGGGTTGGTTGATCTTCTTTGAGAGTATTCTGATGTGTTTGCTTGATCCTTTTAAGATATGTCTAGTTTGGATTCTGATATTGTGAAGCATAGATTGCCTTTGATGCAAGAATGCCCGCCGGTCAAGCAGAAGTTGAGAATAACACATCCTGATATGATAATGAAGATCAAGGAGGAAGTGCAGAAGCAAATTGATGTTGGTTTCCTTATTACCTCTGAATATCCGTAGTGGGTGGCTAATATTGTGTTTGTTCCTAAGAAGGATGGAAAAGTATGTATGTGTGTTGATTATAGATATTTAAACAAAGTCAGTCTGAAAGATGATTTTCCTCTACCACACATTAATATGTTGGTAGACAATACAACTAAATTCAATGTTTTTTCGTTTATGGACAATTTTCCGGTTATAATCATATCAAGATGGCACCTGAAGATATGGAGAAGATCACATTCATTACACCTAAGGGAACAGTCTGTTATCGAGTGATGCCCTTCAGTTTAAAGAATACTGGTGCAACCTACTAGAGAGCCATGACTACTCTTTTCCATCATATGATGCATAAAGAGATTGAAGTCTATTTTGATGATATGATTGCTAAATCAAGTGATGAAGACGAACATGTTGAGCATTTATTGAAGTTATTCTAGCATTTGAGGAAGTATAAACTCCACTTGAATCCCAATAAGTGTACTTTTGGTGTTCTTTCTGGTATGTTGTTGGACTTTATTGTCAGCGAGAAGGGTATTGAAGTTGATCATGCCAAGGTCAAAGCAATACAAGAGATGTCTGCGCCCAAATCCGAGAAGCAAGTCATAGGTTTACTCGTCCGCTTGAGTTATATCTCAAGATTTATATCACATATGACTGCCACATGTGCACCTATAATCAAGGTCCTTCAGAAAGATCAGTCTTGTGATTGGATTGAGGATTTCCAAAAAGCTTTTGATATTATCAAAGAATATCTGCTTGAGCCTCCTATTATATCTCCGCCTGTTGAAGGAAAACCTTTTATCATGTATTTGATTATGCTTGAAAAGTGTATGAGTGGTGTTCTGGGTCAGCAAGATGAATTTGGGAAGAAAGAATATGCAATCTACTACCTCACTAAGAAGTTCACCGACTGTGAGACTCTGTATTCTATGCTTGAGAAGACATGTTGCGCATTGGCTTGGGATGCTAAGCGTTTGTGCCAATATATTTTAAATCATGCTACCTGGTTGATATCCAAAATGCATCCAATAAAGTACATCTTTGAGAAGCCTGCTTTAACTGGGAGGATCACCTGTTGGCAGATGTTGTTATCTGAGCATGATATTGAATACCGATCTCAAAAATCTATTAAAGGTAGTGTCTTGGCTGACCATGTGGCTCACCAACCCATTAAAGATCACCAGTCAGTGCAATATGATTTTCCTAACGATGAAATTTTATACTTGAAGATGAGAGATTGTGATGAACCATTGCTTGAAGAAGGGCCATTACCTGGTTCTCGTTGGGGCATGGTATTTGATGGAGCTTTTAATTCTTATGGTAATGTCATTAGGGCATTGATTATTACTCCTCAAGGCACTCATTTTCCATTTACAACTAGATTGACCTTCAAATGTACTAACAATATGGCCGAGTATGAAGCTTGCATTGTGGGGCTTGAAAAAGTCATTGATCTCAGAATCAAGTATCTTGACGTCTATGGAGATTCAGATTTAGTTGTGAATCAAATTAAAGGTGAATGGGAGACAAATCAACCCGGTTTAATACCGTATAGAGATTACGCAAGGAGGATTTTTCTTTACAAAGGTTAAGTTTCATCATATCCCTCAAGATGAAAACCAGATGGCCAATACTCTTGCCATGTTGGCTTCCATGATCATGGTGAAATTTTGGAATGAAGTTCCTAATTTTTCTGTGATGTGTCTTGATAGGCCAACTCATGTATTTGCCATTGAAGAAGTCAAAGGTGAAAAGCCTTGGTATTATGATATCAAATATTTCCTTCAAAGTCTGATTTACCCATCTGGGGAATCTTTGAAAGATAAGATGGCTTTGAGAAGATTAGATTGTAACTTCTACCTAGATGGTGATGTGATTTATAAGAGAAACTTCTATATGGTTTTGCTCAGATGTGTGGATAGACACGAAGCAGACCTGTTGATGACAGAAGGCCATGAAGGTTCCTTTGATACTAATTCCAATGGACATGCTATGGCTGACAATGGAATCTGACAGTTGCAAGTTTCAAAAGAAATGTCATAAGTGTCAAATTTATGCAGATAAGATTCATGTTCCTCCAACACTGTTGAATGTCATTTCCTCTCCATGACCCTTCTCCATGTGGGGAATTAATGTGATTGGTATGATTGAGCCCAAAGCTTTGAACGAACATCATCTAATTTTGGTGGTTATTAATTACTTCACAAAGTTAGTTGAAGCGACATCATATGAAAATTTGACCAAGCAGGTTGTGGTCAGATTTATCAAGAATCAGATTATATGTCGTTATGGTGTGCCAAGTAAGATCATTACTGATAATAGGTCGAACTTGAATAATAATATGGTGGAAGATCTTTGCAAAGACTTCAAGATTGCACATCATAATTCTTCTCCCTACATACCCAAGATGAATGGGGTTGTTGAAGCTACGAACAAGAATATTAAGAGGATCATTCAGAAGATGGTCGTGATGTATAAAGATTGGCATGGGATGCTCCCATTTTCTTTACATGGGTATCGTACATCCGTCCGCACTTCAATAGGGGCAACCCCTTTCTCTCTCATTTATGGCATGAAAGTTGTGCTCCCCGTGGAGGTTGAGATCCCATAATTGCGTGTATTGATGTGTCATGATCATTTATATCGGCAGAGAAGGAAGAAAGCTTTTGATAAGAAGGTCAAGCCTCGTGTGTTCCGAGAAGGTGACCTCGTGCTCCAGAAGATTCTGTCTTTCAAACTTGATTCTAGGGGAACATGGGCTCCTAATTATGAAGGCCCATATGTTATTCAGAGAGCCTTTTCATGCGGTGCTTTGGTTCTTACAACTATGGATGGTGAAGAGTTCACTCGTCCTGTGAATGTTGATGCAGTCAAGAAATACTTCACCAAAAAAAGAAAAGAATAACTCGCTAATTGAAAACCCGAAAGGGCGTATTAGGCAAAAATGAGCATCTCGGTGGATTCAAAACCCGAAAGGGAGATCTAGGAAAAAGTTAGAGAGATAAAACAGAAAAATTATCACGGTAGATTGAGTACTCCATTTTGGGGAGATCTAGGAAAAAGTTAGGGATTATGGCAAGTAACTGCATTCGGTTGGTTCTGACCTTTGAAGCAGTTTTGAACAGTCATTTGGTTCAGATTCGTCATTCTCAACCAACTAAAAACACACAGTTAATTTCAAAGTTGGTAGGGAGAGTAGTGGTCATTGTATTCGATGTAACCATTTTCCATGTAAATTTACATTTTCAAACTTTGTAAAGATCCATAGAGTCTCGCCATTTGCATACTACCATTTGATTAAATAAAGTTGAGCTTTTATCCAATTATTTCCTATTCTTATTTGTTTATGTTTTAAAATTTAATTTTTATGATGATAATTTTGAAATAAATAAATCAATGAACTATCATTTTTCTTAAATATAATAAGGCATTTACTTTAAAAATAATCGATTTCAAAAAGGAACGTTCACAACAATTCCGAGGACGATAAATCTTGATGTGTGAAGCATTGTTGGTCTTCCCCAAGCAGTGGTTTGGTGACTTTACCTCCACAATAGTTTGTTGTTCATCTCTAGCATGATTGGTGGGTTTTCATCCTCGGAAGAGTTGATGTGTTATCCCCTATGCAATTCATATTTTCCCAGCTGAGATGTTCATGTTTTTTGCATTTCCCAATTTTTGTGTTGGTGAATGAACCCTGGATTATCTTGAAACCATTATTTGGTCTCCAGAACCCCAACGCATTTATATGTGTGTTGCATAGCCGTGACAGTTTCTCCCCTGTGTGAACCTGCATATCTGGTTGATATTTTGGTACCTTGGAATTGGTTTATTTCTCAATCTCCAATAATATTCTGATGACTATTGTCTTCCTTTTAAGGAAGTTATTGCGGATCTTTGTATCCTCATGTGGTCTTTGATTTTTCTTGGAAGATTGTTATTTCCCCAGTGAAGCCCCACAAAGTTGTTTTTTGGATGGAATCCCAAATAGAATGTCTGGTTCTCCTCACTCAGAGTTTTACCTCTTATTATGACTTGAAACCCCAACGAGATTCCATTCTTCTGAAAGAAGATTTCTTCCTTCAAGCAATATTTGGTTCTGAGCAGGATTTATAATGTCCCCTGCAAGGTTGTCTCCCATTTGATATGGTGTTGACTTAAAATTCCCCGTAGTGTTGACTTGTTGCTCTGATAGGATCCTCAGTAGATCCCTCTTTATCCTCAACATTTTGGGTTGGATGTATTGTTCTTTCTACCTTTCCCCAGCCATAGTTGAATTCATCTTGCAGTTAGGATTTTATATCCCTGATGATTTATTTTTAGCCCTAGCAGGTTCTCAAGTTTGTATTCCCATCCTGTTGAGATTAGCCGAGTATCTAGTTGTGATGATTCAGATCTTTATGTTTGTATCCTTTGTGCTCATCTGCAGCATAACCATACTTATGCATATACATGCATAACGCACAACATAATATATTTCATTGTGCATTTTTAATCGCATTGACCTTTCTTCTGATCCCCTACTTTGGTGATATTATTTTCCCCATGCAGATTTAGTGTGTTTGTCCTCCTTCGAATGTAGAGTGCCAACCCCTTAGGCAGAAAGAGTTTATCCTTTATCCTTCCCCGTTGAGTTATTTCCTCGTAGATGATTATTATATCAGTTTCCTCCCCAGTTCATTACCTGGATGGAACCACTCCCCTTGAGATATATCCTCATTGGGTTGAGTCTTGTTCGACTTTTTCTTCCTAGTTCTTACCTAGATAGATCTTTTGGTTCCCCAAGAATTTATTACCTAATATCTGGTAATATTTTTCTTGATGTTAAGTACTTTACCTGTGTTAACTTACCCAGTAACCGGTAAAAAGGTAATTTACTTCTTTGATTTTCTCAGGCGGATTCGTTTTTGTTTCCATAGATGTTTTATCCTTGATATGTCCATATTAACCGATGACGGATATTCTTCCTATTTGGTATTCTATCCAATAAAAAGGTAGTTGTAATTCCTACTTTCCCCTGAAGAGTTCATCCTTGATATGTTCACTTTAACTACTGACATATTTTCTCTTTCTCTGGTATTCTACCCAGTAATCGGTAGTTATAATTACGATTTGCGGTATTCTGCCCAGTAAATGGTAGATATAAATCCTATTCTCCCCTCAGAGTTCATCCTTGATATGTTCACTTTAACCGGTGATGGATTTTCTCTTTCTTTGGTCTTCTACCCAGTAACTGGTAGTTATAAATCCTATTTCCCCGGCAGTCTATCCTTGATATGTTCATCTTTACCTGTGAAAAATATTCTTCCCTTTAAGTTTATCCTTGATATGTTCACTTTAACCAATGACAGATACTCTCTCTTTGGTGTTCTTCCCAGTAACAGGTAGTTATAATTCCTATTTGACTTCTTTTCCCTAGTAGGTTTTTCTTAATGAATATGCCTCTTTTTTCTCAGTGAGTCATCCTTGATATGTTTACCCTAACCGGTAACAGATGTCCCTCTGTTCGATTATATTATCTTCCTACCCAGTAACCGGTGGTAGATAATATATCTCTTTTACTCCTATGTTGAAGTTTCTTCTTTCCCGATTGAGTTTGGTTTCATATTTATTTGAGAAATCGAATTCCATTTTGCGTTTGAGTATTTCAGCCTCGTCCTAATTTACGCATTTCCCTGGCGGTTGTTTCTTGTTGTATTGGTCTTATCCCAATACATGCAGTTTCCTTTTTCCCCAGTCAGAGTCTTTCCATTGATTTATTTTCATGGAAAATCTCCTCGTGTCTCCAGCAGTTTTCAAGTCGTAGCCTGGCCTATGCATAACTTCTATCCCCAGAGTCTTTGTCTCCCAAGTGAGTGTTCCTTATGAAATACATTATACTCCTGTGGACTTTCAGTCTCTCCAGATTCTTTTCCTTTCTGGCAATATATCTTTCCCACAAAGATTATTTTTTCATTCATATCATATGCATCATGAGGTCTATTAGGGGCCAAAATTTGTTTCTAAATGTTTCTATTTAAGTCTATTTTACTGAATTGATACGAAGATTTTAACCTTCACATCCTCAGCTAGAATGTCCTTAAATAGAGGCACCTGTAAGACCCCAATTTTGACCCTAAGATCCCTCATTCCATCTCATCATTTGCATTGGCTTTGGGATCACACCTTGGCATCCTCCTTACCCCTCATTCATTGGGTTTAAATTAGGAGAGATCACCAATTACTTTTGATTGTATCATACTTTCTTTTTATTTGTTTACTAACCAAAATATGTCTATGTGTAGCTTTGTTTCTTTTGTAGGTAGTGTGTGTGTCCACTTGTGCCTCTTCAAGCTCACAACTAGGGTTTGAGACCCTCAATTCAAGGGATCAATCAAGGGAAGGTTCACAATGGTTCTAAGCATCATATATGGATCCCCATGCTCTTTATTTATCTTTTTGATCAATAATTCATCAAGTGATTGAAGCTTGTTTGTATTGGAAGCCCTAATTCATCTGGGTATCTTGTGTGACTTCCTCAACAAGTTTCTTGATCAATTGATCAAAGAAATCAAGGGATACTTCATTATACATCATATTATGCATATGTGATTCTCCATGAGCCCCAAAGATCAAAATAAGTTCAAGTTTGCAAGATGGTTCAAGGAGGTTGACCAGATAAAGTCAACTGGTCAAATCTAGGGTTCCCTAGACCCTATCTTCTACAATTTTTGTCATATTAAAATGATTCCAAGAGAAACATTACTCTTTATGACATTCCAAACAGCTTTCATGTTGGCATCAAGAGCTAATTTTTCTTGGAAAGTCATTTTTTATGGTGAAAGATTATAGGTCATTTTCTCTGTGCCCTAGTTGAAAGGTCAACTTCCAAGAACCTTAACATGCTAAATTTTTATGATATGAAGGCTGTAACACCCCAAAATTTGCCCTCCTTATTCACGCATTCATTTTTAGGTCATTTAACATTGCATTTCATCATGTCAATCGGGATTAGCTTCAAGAAGCTTGAACAACATCCAGGACACTTTGTGGGTTCTATTTAGATGATCAGTCAACACAAGGGAAAGACTTGAGTTACTTCCAACAGGGGTCTATTCGTCAGTCAAAACGTTAATCTTGAAGGAGCAAATGTTTGTTCATGAGTTGTCATGCTCGCAAGGTGAAGCCCACGTGTTTTGAAAAAAAAATAAAAAAATAACATAACGAAAAAAAATAATGAAAAAAAAAATAAAAAAAAAATAACGAAAAAAAATTAAAAAAAATTAAAAAAAAAATAACGAAAAAAAAGAAAAAAGAAAAAAATAATAATAAATAAATAATAATAATAATAAATAAATAAATAAATAAAAGAAAAATTTTGGACTTGGGCCTCTCTCATTTGAGCCCACATGTCCACAAAAATCAGGTTATAAATTCAGAGTTTCAGTGAAACAAAATTCCATTCTATTCCTATTACCCTGGCTGGAGGAAAAAGATAGTGAGAGAAGCTCTAACAGAGTTCAGAGCAACCTCTAGAGACTGAAGGGAACTCATCTGCAAAGAACCAATTCCCTCTCATATAAACCCTAAGATTGTTCTGCAAACCCAACCGGGCAATTCAATTTCATTCGATCGCTCCAATCAGGTTTGCCCTATTTCCACTACTTTATACTTTCAACCTGAAATTTTTGATACCCTTTTGATGCATGTGTTTGACAAGAGGTTTAGGCCTGCTACCCTTGGTTGCTTTTTGTGAATTTTAATGGCATGATTCATATGGTTACATTTTGATTTGGGGGAAACTCTTGGTTACCCTATTTTGTTTCTCTAACCTGTTTATTGAGTTTTGTTTTGTGAGGGCTCATATGACTCTTGCAGAGATGGTTTGCCTGGTGTTCCACTTTATTTGTGGGATACCACCTGGAGGTTTCATTCTGATTAGCTGTACTGACTCACTTTCTTTGATGGTGTTAGCTTGGAAGGATCTCAGGGTTTCCTTGTTCCGTTAATTACTGTTACTTCAGATCTTTATCCGTGTGGTACTTTTACATTTTCCCGTATTTTTACCGCTTTCTTAGTTGGAAGACCTCGATAGGAGGCAATGTTTTATGTGTTTACTTTATGCAGGTTCCTTCGTCTAGGATTTCCCTTTTGCCTGAGCATCCCTAACCCTACCAACTCATTGATTTTTCTTCTCCTAACACGTTTACTCCTTCTACTACAGGCGAGTAAGTCTCCAAAGGTCGAGCATCCGGTAGATTGCGTAGTGACGTCGTTCGTCCAAAACCCAATCCATAACCCCGTAGTTAGCCGAACTACGGCTTGCTCTGATTCTCATTCTAGATGAGATACGTAGGCATAAGACGCGATGTCTTACCGAGCACACTTCCCTTTAACCCCTAGGTAGCCGAGCTACGAAGACTCTGATTCTCATATTCAGATGAGATACGTATGCAGTGGATGCGACATCCGTGCGAGTCATTTTCTTTTGACCCCTTTTTTTTAGTAAATAACACATTAGATAAACCCACACCCTTTAGGCAAGAACTACAAAAGTGGATCCCGTAGAGTACTATGGATGCGTAGGGGTGCTAATACCTTCCCTTCGCATAATCGACTCCGGAACCCAAGATTTGGTTGCGAGACCCTGTCTTGTCCTTTCCTTTTTCCAGGTTTACTTCGAGCGTTTCCTTTCCCTCCTTTGGGATAAATAACGCACGGTGGCGACTCTCCTGTCTTTCTTTGCCGGTTGTTTTTTTTTTCGCATTCCATTTTTCAGGTTGCGACAGCTGGCGACTCTGCTTGGGACCCGGTTTCCCTAAGCGAGTCCCTCCTAGATTTTGTAGGTTGTTTGTTTATTGGGTGTTTATTCTTTTGTACAGTTATTTATCTTTCAGCATTTGCCTGCTTTATTGCATTGTGTACATATGATTGCCGTATCTGCTGGTTCTGTTTGTGAGATGAGTTCTATACCCGAACTCGAGTGCACTTAGGATAGGAGAATGGCATAGTCTTGTTGACTTGTGTGGAGGTATTCCTTAGCAAGTTGACTTGCAAGCCCATTCACTTGGTGGAGGTCATGTTGGGATCAATAATGTCACACAAGTAAGTTGTGGTTAGACCTTACTTTTTCCAATATAGACCTTAGAAGCCAAGGACCTTAGTTTACCAAACCCATCTTGTCCTATTCATAGGACGTAGTGCGAAAGTCGGTCAAGTGTAAGATTTGATACGATTGTTACGCGATACTACACTCATAAGAGTCTCTCTTGAGAATATTTTTGGAATACGAGTAGTCGTTCCTCCGATAATATCCGAAAGATGGGATTATGACTATGGGAACCTTTTGTAGAACATGTTTAGCAGGTTTAAACCTTAGTACACTCCCTTTGGGTGGTTCTTAACCTAAACTCCATGCTCGTGACTTGCAACGAACCCTTGATTCATGGTTGATCCGTTCAGGTATCCTTAATATCAATGAAACTTGGGTGTTGATAAGGTGTAAACCATAATCCACCAAAAATTGATGGTTGATATTAAGGATAACATGATCCATCCCATGACCTTTGTTTGGTGTGCTTTGCTTGATCCTCTTAATTTCTCTCCAGGCAGTGCAACCTGACAGATGTTCAAGCGGATCCAGCAATTCTGATTGACATGCCATTGCATTGCATAACATCATCTGCATATTTGCATCCAACATCTCATGCTTATTCATTTGCAGGGTATTCCCTTTTTAAGGGGGGGCCTTAAAATCGAATAAGCAGTGCATCACATACCATGCATACTAACCCTTGTTTGTTTTGCAGGTGTCACCGTAGTGTCTAATGTTTGTTCCCTGTTTCAGGAAGTTATTGGTCCCAAGCAAGTTCACAAGTACCTGACAAAGGAAAACCGTCCACGACTAGCAATGGACCAGATACAGATAGAACTGGCTGATATGCGTGAAAGGATGGATCAGTTCATGACATTGATGACTGGTATGGCAGAAGGCCAGGCGAAGCTGAAGGAATTGGTTAAGCAACTGAGGCCCGATCCAGAGGTGGAAATACCAAGTTCTAAGGGGAACCCTGGTAACCCTGGGAACGCTGATAACCCTATGAACACTGGAAACGCGGGTAACGCAAATGTTGATGGAAACCCGGGTAATGTTGGCAACACGGGAAATGTCGGAAATTGTGTTGGCGGAAGATCCAATGTGAATCAAGGAACTCGGATTAACGGGCACCCCGTTACTGAAGATTGTCAGTATGATCAATTTTCTTTGCACGACGAGGCCCTCGAGACCACTCGTCGTATGGATGAGCTTGCTGAGAAGCTCAAGTCTTTGGAGTCTCAAAATTCCTTAGGTTTTGATGTCACCAATCTTGGTCTGGTTCAGGGAGTAAGGATCCCTCACAAGTTCAAACCCCCTACTTTTGAGGAATACAACGGGGCTTCTTGCCCACGCACTCATCTCCAATCTTATCTGGGAAGGTTGGAAGCTCACACTGAAGATGAAAAACTGTGGATGTACTATTTTGAAGACAATTTAACTAGAGTTTCTCGTGAATGGTATTCTCATTTGTCTCGCACTACCATCAAGAGCTAGAAAGACTTGGTAGAGGCTTTTGTCAAGCAATATCAATACAACTTGGACATGGCTCCAAATCGGACCTTGTTGCAAGGAATGTCTCAGACTACGAAGGAGACCTTTAGAGAATATGCTCAGCGTTGGAGACAAATTGTTGCGTCCATCCAACCCCCTATGTCTGAAAGGGAGATGGCGGACATGTTCATGAACACTCTTCAAGGCAATTATATTGAGAGATTGGCTGCTTACCCGTCAATCAGCTTTGCAGAGATAGTGATTGATGGAGAAAGAATCGAGAGTCTGTTGAAGATGGGCCGAATTCAAGACAACAGTGCTTCCAACTCATTAGTTCCTAAGAAACCGTTTGCTGGTAACGGTCACCGAAGAAGAGATGGTGAGACGAGCGTTGTATATGCCGGCAGAGGCAGAGGCAGAGGACGCCCTAATTATTATCAAGATCAAGTGGCCGCAGTCACTATTCCAACACCTGTTCCTCAACCGCAGTATCATCCGCAACATCAACCCATGTACAACAATCAACAACAAGGAGGTAATCCGGGTCAGCAGAAACACTATCAACAACGTCCAAGGCAGGTGGACCGGGTCATTGAGCCAATCCCAATGCCTTATTCTGTATTACTTCCCAAGCTGATTGACATGAATCTGGTTACGTTGAGAACTCTGGCCCCACCGGTCGATCCCAACAATCTGCCTAGAGGTTATGATGTCAACGCCAGATGTGCTTTTCACTCCAACTCACGTGGCCATACTACAGATAATTACAAAGCTCTCCAGCTAAAGGTACAAGATTTGAGAGATGCCCAGGCCATCAATTTTTCTCCGGTGCCTAATGTTATCAAAAACCCGATGCCAGCTCACGGCGGGCAGAGGATTAATGTTGTTGATAGTGGGGAAACTTTGAATTTGATTTCTGATGTGGCTAAAGTGAAGACTTCACTATCGGTAGTTAAAGACCGACTTTTGAAAGGACGGATTTTCCTGGGCTGTGGGGAAGAGTGTGGAAATTGTCAAGCTGCCGAGAACGGATGTGACAGTTTGAGAAAGGGTATTCAGCAACTGATAGATGAAGGTTGTCTTCAGTTCGATCAGACTCGTCTAGTGAAGAATGATGTGTCGACAGTAACGTTTTATTTCACTCCTGAAGAAATATATGTTCCCGAGAGACCCGCTCCGATGACAATATATTTCCCAAAAAGTCCAGCACCAATTTACTCTGACAACCCTCAACCGACTTTGATTGGTCCGATCACCATCACGGTACCAGGACCTGTTCCGTATGAGAAAGACAGTGATATCCCGTGGCACTACGGGGCTGATATCTACTGCTAGGGGCAGAAAGTTAACAAAGAAGACATTGACATTGGTAGCTCCGTTGTAGACAATGTTGGAGGAATTGGTGGCTTCACTCCCAGTGGACGCCTATTTGCACCATCAACATTGCGCACGAATGCTGAAGCTGAGGCAGCTGCCAAGGCTAAAGGAAAACAGGTATCCACCGAAGAGGTTACTACCGAGGAAGCTCCTCCTAAGACCGCATTCGAGAAGGAAGTGGATGAGTTTATGAGGATTATCAAGAAAAGTGACTACAAGGTAGTCAACCAGCTAAATCAGACACCCTTAAAGATCTCCATTCTCTTATTATTGATGTGTTATGAGGCGCACAGAGCAGCCTTGTTGAAAGTACTGAATATGGCTTATGTTCCCCTAGACATAACTGTTGACCAGCTGGAGTCGGTAGTTTTGAATGTACACACTAGCCATGCGCTAGGTTTCACCGATTATGACCTAACATTTGAGGGCAGGAATCACAACAAAGCCTTGCATATCACAATGGAATGCAAAGGGTCGGTGTTTTCCCATGTTTTGGTTGATACAGGTTCTTCTCTGAATGTTCTCCCAAAGAAAGCCTTAACGAAGTTGGATTGCGATGACGCCACCCTGAGGCCGAGTAATTTAGTTGTAAGGGCTTTTGATGGCTCTAAGCGAGCTGTTTGTGGCAAAGTTGAGTTGCCAGTTAAGATTGGACCGCATGTATTCAAGAGTACCTTTTATGTGATAGATATCCAGCCTACCTATAGTTGTCTGCTAGGTCGACCCTGGATTCATGTTGCCGGTGCTGTTACTTCTACTCTCCACCAGAAGCTCAAATATGAACTAGAAGGTCAGATCGTCACTGTCTGTGGTGAAGAGGATATTTTTGTTAGCCACCTGTCTACGTTTAAGTATGTGGAGATGGATGGCGAGATGCATGAGACGATGTATCAGGGCTTCGAAGCCATAAACATCAGTGAGGTCGCGCCCGAAGCTGTCTTTTCACCTGAGTCTGAGAAGGTCGGGACTTCTATCTCTTCATACAAGCAAGCTGTTGAAGTGGTTAAGGCTGGTAATGCCCAAGGTTGGGGCAAATTTGTGGAGTCAATCATAAAAGAAGACAAGTTTGGATTGGGGTATACTCCGGGGTCTCAGAAGAATGAAGCCGGTACTTTCTCCAGCGGGGGTTTGGTTTCTCCCCACACCGTCAAAGCTGCAGATGAAGACAAGCCTGACGGTGACTATGACTTAGATAGCTGGATTCGCCCGTGTGTCCCAGGAGAAAAGCTCGACAATTGGTCGTCTGGAAAAGTCGTCCGGTTTACTCTACTGAAGGAGTAATTTTTATTGTTTTCCTTTTATCACATGCATAATAAAGTCTTACACTTTGACCAAGGTGTAATGACTCATCTGTAGGGCCATCCATTTAGTTACATTTCGCAATTATTTTCATCATCAATAAAGGACAGCTTTTGCAAACAATTTTGTGTTCTCTTTCTTTCAATTATTTTTACTTTTACAAAAACGACAATGTTTCTTTTTCATGTTTCTTTTTCGTTTTTCTTTCCAAAAAACACCTCGCAAAACTGATCACCCAGATCTCACTGCTAACGACACTGCTATGGCCAAGTATGACTTCGACAATCCTATCTATCAAGCCGAAGAAGGGGATGAGGAAGATTGTGAATTCCCTGAGGAGTTAGCCAGGTTGTTGAAACAGGAGGACCGAGATATTACACCTTATCAGGAGGTGATTCAGACCGTCAACATTGGTACCAAGGACGACAAGAAAGAGATCAAGATCGGGGCCAGTCTACAGGCCGAGAGGAAAAGACCGTTGATCATGTACTTGACTGTGTTAGAAAAGTCAATGGGTTGTGTGCTCGGTCAGCATGATGAGTCAGGTCGAAAAGAGCATGCAATATACTACCTTAGCAAAAAGTTTACCGACTGTGAACAAAGATACTCACTGCTCGAGAAAACTTGCTGCGCTTGGGCATGGGCTGCTCGCCGACTAAGACAGTATATGTTGACTCACACGACTCTATTGAAATCAAAGATGGATCAAGTCAAGTATATTTTTGAAGAGCCAGCGTTTACCGGAAGGGTTGCTAGGTGGAAAATGATGCTGACAGAGTATGACGTCCAATACACTTCACAAAAAGCCATCAAAGGAAGTGTCTTGTCAGACTATCTTGCCGAGCAACCGATTGATGATTACCAACCTATGAGGTTCGACTTTCCTGATGAGGACATCATGTTTCTCAAATCGGAAGATTGCGAGGAACCACTCCCGGAGGAGGGGCCTGACCCTGAATCCAAATGGATTATGATGTTTGATGGGGCGGTCAACGCCAATGGTCGCGGAGTTGGTGCAGTGTTGATCACACCGGAGGGGGTTCATATGCCATTTTGTGCCAAAATAACTTTTCCCTGCACCAACAATGAAGCCGGACGAAGCAGAATGGGTCCGTTCTCGATACAATCAGCTGAGCCTAGTTGAGGAAAAGAGACTAGCAGCTATATGCCATGGCCAACTATATCGGAGACGGATGAAAAGAGCATTTGATCAGAAAGTGCGCCCTCTGGAGTATCAAGTCGGTGAATTGGTACTCAAAAGAATTCTTCCTCCCAACACAGATCACAGAGGCAAATGGACACCGAACTATGAGGGTCCATACGTGGTTAAAAGAGTTTTTCTTTGACGGAGCTTTGATGCTAACAACCATGGATGGCAAAGACTTCCCGTCCCCTGTCAACTCAGACGCAGTTAAAAAATACTTCGCATAAAATAGACCCGCTGGACAATAAAAAGAAGAGTCCAGGCAAAAAAGGGCGTCCCGACGAACCAAAAAAGAATAAAGAGGTTCAGGCAAAAATTAGGGATATAAAAATAAAAAATGTACACCCGGTGAGTCGAAAACCCGAAAGGGCAGCTCAGGCAAAAAAGGGTATCCCGGTGGATTGAAAACCCAAAAGGGCGGTCCACGCAAAAGAGGGAATAAGCAAATGACTGCAGTCTGAGTTCATCTGTGTTATATCACTGTTTCGTTCAATTCGGCAATCTTCGAAGGTTAAAGATCGACTAATCATCCACTTCAGAAAGCAAGATGAGCAGAGCGTCTTGAGGACATACGAGCCATAGCAGAGTCGAAACTCAGTGGGACCCCATATTCACATTGCCATTAGGATAGTTTCTTTTGTTCAATTTATAGCGATCACCTCTTTTCAGGGATCAGCTTCCTGATGTGCTTGCCTATTCCCGACACAAATTTTTCAACCAAAAAAATTCGAATATTCAGTTAAAAAGCCTCTTTATTTTTCATTTATCAGTTTATTTGCAAAAAGATGTCTGAATTCTTGATGAAACATTGCATCTGAATATAATGGTGGTTTTTGCAGATGATTTGTACAGGAAAACATTTAAAATTGCTTTGAATGTGCTTAATCCCGAACGGTGAATTCAAACCGAGTAATTCCCCGGGGCATACGTGTATTTTTTGGTTACAGGTCACAGGAACCGGATGCCAAGTCATGAATCCTCAACCCTCATCCCCAAGCGGTTGACGAAGTCTCTCCTCAGCAGAGCCTATCCCCAGTAGAGTTGACAGTATCCAGACTGTATATCCCCAGCGGAGTTGACAGTGCCAGACTGTATCTCCCCAGCAAAAGCGGAGTGGTTGCATACCCAACAGATGAGAGGGTGGTGTTCCCAGTGTTCATCTCGTCCCCAGCAAATTATTTCTAACAGATTTGTTTTAATCCCCAGCCTGAGGACGATTAGCAAGTTCACATCCCTAGCAAAGGTCGATTCCTACGACATTTCCCCAGGAAGTGCTTTCCTCACAGACTCTCCTCGCAGAGCCTCGCCAAACAAATAGTTGATACTTCCCCAGCAAGGTCAACTTTTCAAAAAAGGCCGATTTATTTTCGGTGGCTCCCCGGTCCCGGCAGACGGATCGTTCCCCACAGAGCATTCAAGGATTGATATAGCGATCCGCTCCCTACCAGAGTTGCTTCCCCAAGCAGATTTCTTTTTTCTTTTGCACCATGCATAACATTTGCATTTGCATGCATATCAAACATACACATAAGCTGATAAACAGGTTCTTCAAAGCAGACTGAAGAATTGCTTTACAACCAGAGTCATGAGATCCAGCCAGAGGATCAAGTATGAGTGATCCAGCCTGAGGGTCATTTTGAAGATTCAGCCTGAGAATCGTTTTCCAGTGATCCAGCCTGAGGGTCATTTTTGAAGATTCAGCCTGAGAATCATTGTTCAAGTGATCCAGCCTGAGGGTCATTTTTGAAGATTCAGCCTGAGAATCGTTGTTCCAGTGATCCAGCCTGAGGGTCATTTCGAAGATTCATCCTGAGAATCGTTTTCCAGAGATCCAGCCTGAGGGTCATTTCGAAGATTCAGCCAGAGAATTGACTACGAGCGTTATTTCCCCAGCAAGCCAGTTGGAGGAATAGATTGACAGCTCAACAGAAAATCAACCTACAAGAGGATCCAACCCGAGGATCGCATTTAAAAAACAAAGTCTAATCGAAGAGTCGTTATAACATGTTCTAGCCTGAAGAATATGTATGAAGCCCAAAAGTGGGATATTCTCGAAGCTGCATATCTAACATGAAGATTGGGCGCAGATTTCGAAAGAGAGTCAACCCGAGCATGCCTCAGATGCGAGATCCTGATGATGGGAATTTATCATCAAATCAATCCAGATCTAGCCAGAAGATCGAAGTCAGGTCTAGCCCGAAGACCGGAAATAGATTCAGCCAGAGAATCGAAACAATTCAGATCTAGCCAGAAGATCGAAGTAGATTCAGCCAGAGAATCAAAGAAAATAGATTCAGCCAGAGAATCGAAAGAAGTCAGGTCTAGCCCGAAGACCGGAAATAGATTCAGCCAGAGAATCGAAACAAAGGAGATCTAGCCAGAAGATCGAAGAAGATCTAGCCAGAAGATCGAAGTCAGGTCTAGCCTGAAGACCGGAAATAGATTCAGCCAGAGAATCGAAACAATTCAGATCTAGCCAGAAGATCGAAGTAGATTCAGCGAGAGAATCAAAGAAAATAGATTCAGCCAGAGAATCGAAGCAAAGGAGATCTAGCCAGAAGATTGAAGAAGATCTAGCCAGAAGATCGAAGAAGATCTAGCCAGAAGATTGAAACCGTATCCAGCCCTAGGATCAAAATTAACATCCAACCAGAGGACTAAATTGAGTATAGATTCAGCCAGAAGATCGAAACTCCAGATTAAGTCAGAATACTGGTTCAGATTCAGCCGGAGGATCGGAAGAAAAATAAACAACGCGGTGTTCTCATAGCGCAAATTTTCGGTCTGTCTTTGGTATTCAATCACAGCTCACCCTGTTTGTCTGATAAGTTGTTCACTTTCATCCTGCTCGGGTTAGCTGATGACTGAATAGGGGCAGCTGTAACACCCTAAAATTTTCCCTCCTTATTCACGCATTCATTTTTAGGTCATTTAACATTGCATTTTATCATGTCAATCGGGATTAGCTCCAAGAAGCTTGAACATCATCCAGGACACTTTGTGGGTTCTATTAAGATGATCAGTCAACACAAGGGAAAGACTTGAGTTACTTCCAACAGGGGTCTATTCGTCAGTCAAAACGTTAATCTTGAAGAAGCAAAGGTTTGTTCATGAGTTGTCATGCTCGCTAGGTGAAGCCCACGTGTTTTGAAATAAAAATAAAAATATAATAATAATAATAATAATAATAATAATAATAATAAATAAATAAAAGAAAATTTTTGGACTTGGGCCTCTCTCATTTGAGCCCACGGATCCACAAAAATCAGGTTATAAATTCGGAGTTTCAGTGAAACAAAATTCCATTCTATTCCTATTACCCTGACTGGAGGAAAAAGATAGTGAGAGAAGCTCTAACAAAGTTCAGAGCAACCTCCAGAGACTGAAGGGAACTCATCTGCAAAGAACCAATTCCCTCTCATATAAACCCTAAGATTATTCTGCAAACCCAACCGGGCAATTCAATTTCATTCGATCTCTCCAATCAGGTTTGCCCTATTTCCACTACTTTATACTTTCAACCTGAAATTTTTGATACCCTTTTGATGCATGTGTTTGACAGGAGGTTTAGGCCTCCTACCCTTGGTTTCTTTTTGTGAATTTTAATGGCATGATTCATATGGTTACATTTTGTTTTGGGGGCAACTCTTGGTTACCCTATTTTGTTTCTCTAACCTGTTTGTTGAGTTTTGTTTTGTGAGGGCTCATATGACTCTTGCAGAGATGGTTTGCCTGGTGTTCCACTTTATTTGTGGGATACCACCTGGAGGTTTCATTCCGATTACCTATACTGACTCACTTCTTTGATGGTGTTAGCTTGGAAGGATCTCAGGGTTTCCTTGTTCCGTTAATTACTGTTACTTCGGATCTTTATCCGTGTGGTAATTTTACATTTTCCCGTATTTTTACCGCTTTCTTAGCTGGAAGACCTCGATAGGAGGCAATGTTTTATGTGCTTACTTTATGCAGGTTCCTTCGTCTAGGATTTCCCTTTTGCTTGAGCATCCCTAACCCTACCTACTCATTGATTTTTCTTCTCCTAACACGTTTACTCCTTATACTACAGGCGAGTAAGTCTCCAAAGGTCGAGCATCTGGTAGATTGCATAGTGACGTTGTTCGTCCAAAACCCAATCCATAACCCCGTAGTTAGCCGAACTACGGCTTGCTCTGATTCTCATTCCAGATGAGATACGTAGGCATAAGACACGATGTCTTACCGAGCACACTTCCCTTTAACCCCTAGGTAGCCGAGCTACGAAGACTCTGATTCTCATATTCAGATGAGATACGTATGCAGTGGATGCGACATCCGTGCGAGTCATTTTCTTTTGACCCCTTTTTTTTAGTAAATAACACATTAGATAAACCCACACCCTTTAGACAAGAACTACAAAAGTGGATCCCGTAGAGTACTACGGATGCGTAGGGGTGCTAATACCTTCCCTTCGCATAATCGACTCCCGAACCCAAGATTTGGTTGCGAGACCCTGTCTTGTCCTTTCCTTTTTCCAGGTTTACTTCGAGCGTTTCCTTTCCCTCCTTTGGGATAAATAACGCACGGTGGTGACTCTCCTGTCTTTCTTCGCCAGTTGTTTTTTTTTCGCATTCCATTTTTCAGGTTGCGACAAAGGCCATCCAAGTTTAATGATCAATTTCCAGATGTATTATCCAACTTTGATTCTTTGAGAAATTTCAAACTCTACTTGCAAGGGCATATGCCAAGAGGAATCATTATAGGTTATTTTGGGCCATTACCATTGAACAAACAATTTTCCTCAACTTCTAAAATCCATAACTCCCTCATGCAAGATCGAAACAATGTTAAATTTGTGACCAAATTGAAGAGAAATGAAATAGATACAACTTTAGTGAACGAACCATTTTCATTTGAAGCACATAACAAAAGTTATTCAAGATGGAAGAAGTGGTCATTTGACTTTATACTTAGAAATTTTTCAACCATGTTTGATTTCTACAACTTCCACCTCAAAATTCATTATGGTCAAAGTTCAAAATGGAAACTTCTTCAACAGAAAAGTTGTTCCCCTTCATGTTAGCTTTCCAAAACATCCAAGATTATGGATTTTGGATCATTGTTGAGTGGCTTACACATGGTTACTTTGCATGGCTTGTTTTGGTAACTTTTGAACTTAATTTTCAAATACCTTTGAATGGCTTCATGTTATGATCTCAGCATGTTTTATGCACGAATTTGGACTCAATGCAATCATCATTTGAGCCTATGACACGCCCATGCACCCGTGCACACAAGTTACTAAATTTGGCCATGTTTTTAAAAGGTGTGGAAAGCAATCCTCATCCTATGAATACATGCCCTCTTGCTCAGAATGAAGGGGACCTCGCCCAAGCTTTGAACTGCAAACACCCTCACCTTACATTGATAGAATTTCTTGAAGATTTCTCTTGAAATCGAGTTTTGATTCCCATTCTGTTTTGGAATTGAAAATCCAAGAATTCAAAGCCCTTTTGAATTCATTCCATCTCCTGCAAGCTAGTGGAAGCAAGCCTAAGAAAATTGAGAACGAGATCAAGCTTCTTCACTGCAAACAGAAGGTGAGTTTTGTGAATCTTTCTCTCTTTGGTTCTATCTTAACTCTTCATCATTTCAAGTGATTTTTGGTTGGCTGAAGTCCTACCAATGTAGGCACCAAGACTGAGTTGCTTTGAGGCCAAATTGAAGCAACTCAGATCATGCACCTCAAATTTCAAATCCATGTATCTTTTAATATACTTGGAATTGGCTGAGCATTTTTCCTTTCAATTAGTATGCTCACTTTTTATTTTGATGGAGGTTGGTGGTGGACTAGTCCGGTGAGGTCCACCGGAGAAAAAGACCGAAGTTAGGGCTCCGGTGGTGCGTTGGCGACTTCACAGCCTTTTGATCTTGTCCAAACGTTTTAATTAGGGCCTTTGATTTGTTTGACTATGTTTGCAGTGCATTGACCATTGTGTACCATGTTCCATATGCATGTGGCCATCAGATCTGCCACCTCAATTAATGAGGGAGATCTGACGACCCTTGTTTTTTCTAATTTCTTTTTATTTTATGATTTTTCTTTTAATCCTTTTATTTTGTTTAATTTATATTAAATTCATATTTAATGCAAAAAATATGGGACTTTCGCAAAAAATCTTTAAATATTTTCCACTTCCATATTTTGAATTAAAATCTTTTTTTGGATTAACTTTGATATTTTACATTAATTAAATGATTTTTAACTTATTTTTAAATATTTTAAAATACTTCTGACTTTCCAAAAATTGTGAATTTTTTTGTCTAAGGTCCTTTGACCTTGTTTGACCTTGGATAAATCAATTGGCCATTTATTTTGTGTTTTAAAGGGATTTGAGGTTTTGTCCATGTAAAATTGCATTTTAATTCATTTTTAATTTGATTTTTAATTGAATAATTGTTTAAAAATTATGTTGAGCTATTTAATTGATCTTGTGATGTTTGACTTTCTGTTTTGCCTTGGTCATGGTTGATTTGACTTTTGTATGACCAATACTATTGGATTTAGGGGGTTGATGAAATGTATATTTCATCCCTCAAAATAAATGGATAATATTGATCAGATGAAATTCCTCCTATGATCAATTTGGGTTTATATTTCCCATTCCTTCTTCATATTTATCCCTATTCTCTCCCAATCCATCATTGACCAATGAATTCTCTTCAAGTCAAACTGCTAGTTGATTCATTAATGACCTTGTGTAAGATGAATCAACATGAGCCTGACTGAGATAGGTCCCTCCCCTTTTTTTAGTGTGTGGTATATTTTAGGAGTTTGGTTCTTTGTACCAAATCTCTAACATGCATTAACACCTATATTTTTATTGCCCGACCTCAGATAGTTGTGACTTATACATCAGTCCAGTCACGATTGCTTAATATAGAGCTAAATTTGTCCAAAAAGGCATAGAATTCTTGTAAGTGAGATTGTAAGTCTCCTATTCTTCATGGAATTGTGTGAAAATTTGACATTTTTTCCTTTCATGAGAGCTAGTGACATACTTGTTGATTTATCCAAGTTAGAGCCCTTCTCATGGATGATGTCTTGGTTCATGTATTCATACTTGTGAGTGAATGGTTGAGTGTTCTCCAAATAATTACTTAAACAAATTGAAATGTTCACTAACCTTTGACTAACTCTTTATTAATGTTGCTTTACTTTCAAGTCATTTACTTAATGCAATTTACATTTCAGTACCTTTATCATTCTTTGCCCTTTACATTTCATGCAACTTTTTTATGTTTCAAGTCCTCTTCACTTTGCTCATTTCATCCACATCTTGTGATTGTATATATTGTTTTCTTATCTTTGTTTTTGTCTGTGGTCTTAGGACCTTAAAATATATAATAACAATAAAAATCCTTAAAAACATCTTAGTGGACTGTTGGACTTGATCTGAACTTTTGGACATAGAATAGGAAACTTTCCTATGCTTTGAGGACTTGGCCAATGCCACTATCTAAGACTGGGTTATCCATGACTGTGCCTTTCAAATGACGCAAGACCTCGAGTGCTTTTGATTCATCTGTCACTTTGTCTTTGTGCTTAATTATTATATTATTATTATCGTTGATGTCTGATGATTACTTCTGAGTTGACCATAAGGAATATTTTCATCTGATACTTTGGAAGACATTTAAGACTGCTAGCTATTGGAGTAGTTGCTTGTATATTATGGATATCTTTATTTGATGCCTTGGTCTTCATATGGGTTGCTTGGATATTGCTTATGCTGGTTGCTTGCTAGAGTCCAAAGAAAAATGAGTTTCTATATGACATTCTTGTCTATTGGATTCCATCTCATTGGCCAGATCTTTTAAACCCTTAAATTTTAATTTTTTTTCTAGGATAGTTCCTTCATCTCCTTCCACTTCTTAAATTTCAAAATCTCTCCCTCTTTTTAACACCCTCTTTGTTTGTGTTTTTCAACTTAGACATGTTTTAATGATTAAAAACTTTGGCCTTATGCCAATGAATTTTCAATTTGTTTCTTAAATCAAACTTGTGAATGAACTTAACCATATTGACTTTAATTTCAAAAAGACAAAAATAAATAACAACCTCATTCAAATCTTTGGCCTTTTATGCCTTTTCATCTAAACTTTTGTTAAAATCCATTCACCAACTTCTTTGAAATTTTTACCATGAATTACGGGGTTTTGATCCCTCATTTTTATGTTGGTTCGCATGCATAAGACCGAAGATCTTGTAAAACACAAAAATATAATAAATTAATTCTTTTATCACCCCTTACTCTGTATTTTATCAAACATCATTTTGACCAAAACACTTGCACACAAAAACGGCTCCCTAGGAGTACCTAGGATACTTTGGGTGCTAACACTTTCCCTCTATGTAACCAACCCCCTTACCTGTAATCTCTGGAATTTTATTATTTTTTCTTTGAAAACTTCTTATCTTTGGGTTTTGTTCGTACTTTTACCCTTTTCCTTTGGAAACAATAAAAGCGCGGTGGCGACTCTGGTTTTATTGACGTCAAGTTTATCCATAGCTTGATGGTCACAAATTTACTGCTACACAAGTCACATGTGCTTTCTAATCAAACCTTACTCTTCATCTCCCCTAACCACCCACACACCTTCCCTATAAATAGGGGAATGTGTCCCTTTCATTTTCCAAGCATTCCAAGCCAAATAACCTTTTCTGAACATTCGATCTTAAGCTTCAAAAATAGAGTTTGCTTTTCTGAATTTTAGACCATTTCAATCCCAAACAGCCATCCAGAAACCTTCACTAACCTTCACTCAAGCTTTCAAAACCACTAACTCATCTTCTCCAAACCTCACCTCAACTGAGCTATGTCATCGGGAAACCTCCTTGAGTTGTTTTTGATCAGGTAGTTCCCTTCACCCCATCATCAAAACAAGTTACCATTCAACTCGAAATATTCTTCTGATCATTTACCCTAAGTTTCCGTCTTTGATTACTCCATATTTATAATTTAACTTCTAAACTAGGTTATGTTATTCATTTGAGATTTTTGAAAACACTCCACACTCAGAGCCAATCAATGGCTCCTAAGTGTGGAGATTGGCTCGAATATATGTTTGCAAGTTGTTTCCATGATCAAATCCATTGAAAAACATGTATTTGAAGGTTTTGATTTTTGGGTGATTCGAGGAAGAAGATGAAGTCGTGCACGCATTTTGAATTTGAATTTTAGCGTTGTCATGTTTTGATTGGTCGGCTAGCGCATGAATCCCATTTGTTTATCATGTTTATTATTTGTTTGTTTCAGTGTGGTTATTAACACCACTGAGCACTTGGCCTAGTGGGTGAGGGAGTTGAACCCCTTTTTTATTATTTCATTTGTTTTATTTTATTTTCTATTTTCAATTTTTGTTACCATCATTACTTTTATTATTCTAGAAAAATGTTCAAAATAGACCCATGTTACTTTTGTCTCTAGTATTTGATTTTATTTTATTTCAAGTCATTTGGATATTTTTTGAAGGATTTTTGAGGTCTTGAACCATAGGGCTAATGAAATTTAGTTTTTATCATGATGTTGGTTTGATTAGGGTTGATTGAACCTTCCTTGTTTAAAATCTATTAATGGATCATCAAATGTTCATCCATGGTACTTTGAATCATGGATAGGTTGCCCCTACATCAACCAACTTGGTTCATTGATTATGTAGATGAGGCCTTGCATTTCTTAACTTATGGATTCATCTGATACATTATCTTTTCTTGTGATTATACTAACCCACTAACACTCTATACTTACTTGTTTATACCTTACACTAACTCTTATTACCTTGTTATTATCATGCCTTGATCTTATAACTTGCTAAATTAATAACTCAATCATTAAGCTCTCAACCTTGGGTTTGTTATAGTCTTCCTTTCGTCAATCTATTGATAGATGGACCTGGGGTTGAATAAATTTCATTGTCATAAATTTATGGTAAGTTGACCCATTGATCATCTTCCATACTTTGCATCAGTGATAAGTTATCCCTTGATGTGCCATACTTTGAATATATTGACCTAAGGATTGATAATCCTCAAGTGATGGTCCATTATTCATAATCTTAACTTAACCGAACTTTAATAACTTTTGATTACAACTAACCTTTTGTTATTGTTATTATCATTGTTATTTACTTTTAAGTTATTTACATTCAAGTACTCATTACCATCATCACTGTATAAAATTCATCATGCATGTTTATTATTTGTCTTTACTTTATTGTCATCATATAATTAAAAACAACAAAGATATGATAAAATTATAACACCAAAACCAATCAATTTCATTTAATCCACTTGGAATTATAGGATCCCATCCTAGGACCTTTTCTTGGAGGCCTTTTCCATTTACTTTATGATACTTGGTTATAATCTTTGGGTTTCATATGTACTTACATTCCAGTTGTAAGAATGGCATCATGGCACCACCTTAGAGGGACATGTTTGTAAGACCATTATCCTTTGTTTAACTTAGGTCACTCCCGATACACACAAGACTTTCTCTTAGGCTACCTTACAATGAGACCTTTTATTTCCTTGTTGGTTACTTCACATTCATGTTGCATAAGCCAAAATTCTCAATTAAATAAACAAACCCTTGATCCAACGTCAACCGGATTTTTCATAATCAAATTCAATACACTTAACAACTACGATTACAATTGTGCGCCACGAGCCTTAAGTGGTGGATAATGAGTAAGAATGGAGCATTCCTACCCTTACTGTAATTATTTTGGATGCAAGACGCTTGGCTTGTTGTCTAGAACATTTTCTACTATGAACTACGAAGCTATGATTCCTCATCCCCGATGAGTGATACGTAGGCACAAGGGCCACAATCCTTGGCGAACACAATAATAAAAATCCATATCTTTCACACATTTCTTTGAGAAAATAAAACAATAATGAGATGAATCCCCTCATATGTAAATGACCCAAATGGTTCCCATGGAGTACCATGGATGTAAGGGGTGTTAATACCTTCCCCTTGCGTAACTGACTTTCGAGCCCAAATCTTGGTTGCGAGACCGATTCCTTATCCCTTTCTAGCACTTCCCATGTGTGTATATTTTTGAGGGTTTTATCGACTATTTCCCCTCGCCTCTCTGATAGAGGCACACTAATAAAATTCGGTGGCGACTCTTCTTATTTTTGCCATCCCTTTGGCATCTCTCTTTTTAGAGGTTTCGGTTCCTCATTATCGAGTGAAACCCCGGTAGAGACAGACGACGACTCTGCTGAGGACCTGGTTTTCCCTAAGCGAGTATAGCCTAGTTTTGGCTATTTTTCTTTTACGTATGTAAGGGTTTACTCATTATTAATTTTTACCTATATATATTGCTTTCATTGTTAACTTCTGTATATTTTCTTTGTTTGTCTGTTGGTCCGTAACCATGATTCTGTGACGAAGAAAATTTGGAGGCAATAATGATTGCAAAGGGAACCTAGTGTGAAAGACTTTCCACCTGAGTTTAAGAGCTTGTTTGAGATAGGAGAGGTTGAGTAGTATTGGTCTTTGAGGTTCCTTACTCGTATGGATCGTACGAGAACCTTACTTAATTGTAAACTCTCTTAAGGGGATTAATGACCGTCGTGCTTTTGGCGTAAGTATCCTTTCCTTTATTAGAGTCTGTGACCCTAAGACCCCCTTTTGAGAAAATTTAACCATGGCCCTCCTAGACCGATGGTCACGTAGTATAGGTCCCCAAGGTGCCTTCCTCGTAAGGGTAGATATGAAGATATCACTTAGAGTAGATGACTTTGATGGAGCAGTCGCCTAGAAATTAAATTGACATAAGCGGCCGACAGTCAAGAAACTCCATGACTCTAGGGGAAGTGTCTTATACCCGATTTCTCAAAAGTCCTAGATCATGCAAAGCGAGAACCTTGGTTTACAAAGCAGTCATTATTAAACCTCACGCTTCGTCATGTGGAAATTAATAAAAACCAATCATTCATCCATCCATACATACATTCATCATCAGACTAATAAGCAAAGCTCTTAAGATTTTTGTTTGTTCAAACGTAGAATTACAAGAGTTTTTACCGACACAATCATGGATTCCTCAACAAGGAAAAACACTTCTACCTTAAGATTCAAGAGTCTTGACAGCAACTCATTAAAGGTCCTTCGCTCAAAAGTAACAACACTCAAGGACAACAAATTCAGAGCCAATTTTGGAAACATCATAGTCTTCTAACCGAGAAATTTGACTATGGGGATATCACTACAATGGCCCAATACTACGACGTCTCTCTGAGATGCTTCACCTTCCCGGATTTCCAAATCTCTCCAACCTTGGAAGACCTTGAGAGACTTCGCAACTAATCAATAAAGAAATATGACCCCTTTCCCAAATTGGAAGAAGGTTTATGCTTGACTGAACTCTAAATTGTTTTGGGTATCAACACCAACAAGCTAGTGGCCAATTGGGGAACTAAAGGTTCCTTCAAAGGTTTGACTTAAAAATTCCTCGAAACCCATGCTTATGAGATGTTAAAGAAAGAAAGGCCTAACTTTTGTAGTGCAATCTTAGCACTTCTAATTCATGGAATTGTTCTATTCCCAAATATAGACAAATTCCTGGATCACTTGGCGGTTGAAGTATTTCTAACAAAGACCCAATGTGACTTCTAATTACCGACTTCTACCATACCTTCCATACAAGGCATGATAAGAAAGGAGGTACCTTCCTCTGTTGTGATCCCCTATTACACATGTGGATGAGAGCTCGTATGCCTCAACATGGACCTTTTTCTCAAAGCAATCTAACATGGCCTCAAAAGTTCGCATCTCTCTCCACCAAATCAATTTTGTGGTGCAAAAGAGAATGGGATACAAAAGAAGTCATTGGAAGATATGGAGGGTTCCTAAACGTACCCTTAATAGGAACGCAAGGTTGTATCAACTACAACCCCGCTTTACTCAAAAGAAAATTGGGGTACACCATGTTGAATCCTCTCGAGGAAAGAGACTTCATTCCTTTTATTGTAAATACCATAGATCTGCTCGATTCAAACACGGAAAGAATGCAAAAAGCTTGGACAAACATAGTCCTTATTGACCAAGAATGGGGCAATAAGAACATTCTAGCCAAGGAATCCTACTTTGTGTGGGTAAAAGAGAAGACTAGGGTGTCGCAACGCGAAAAACAATCGGCGGGAAAAATACAGAGCCGCCACCGACGCTGTTCATCCTATGACAGAAAGGGAGCGCAGGATTAACCTAAGAAAGGGAAACGAACGGTCTTACGACCAGAGATTACAAGGTACGGGAGTCGGTTACGCAAGGGGAAGGTGTTAGCACCCCTCACGTCCGCGGTACTCGACGGGATCCATGCTCAAAAGATAGCTCAAAGGGAAGGAAAAGGTTGCTGCTAATAAACTGCTCAAATATACTGCACAAACTGGAAAGATAAACAGGTGGAGAAAAGTGGACTCGGCAGGATGTCGCATCCTGTGCCTACGTAGTTTATCAGAAACAAACGCTGAAATTCTAGTTATCAGACTTTGGACGTCACACAGGTTGTTATGACATCCAATTCTGCACAGACAAGGATTATGCAGAACTTAACAGTAAGTGCAGTAAATAACACAAGTAATTGTTCACCCAGTTCAGTCCAACATGACCTACATCTGGGGGCTACCAAGCCAGGGAGGAAATCCACTATTAGTAGTATCAATTCAAAGCTAAACTCACCCGTTTACAACTTATCACTTAATCCCTACCCAATGCAATTTCAATCTTAACCTAAGATCAGAGTTCCTACTCACTCCCCCTCAATCACCTCAGTGATATTAAAGACACTTTGAAGTCACACTTCAAACACAACTCTTGATTATGCTTCACAGCTTAAATCAAGATACACAGCACTCACGCTTAAAAGCTTTGAGTGACACAACACTTACAACTCAATGAACACCCTATGCCAAAGCAATCATCTACTTGATAATGGCTTGGCTTACAAGATACGTCTAATACTAGACTCACAAAAATACAGCAGTGAAGTATGATGGACACACTAAATCTTCACGCCTCAAAATCCCTGAAACTGAATGAAGGAACGCCTTCCTTTTATATTGCAGTGTCCTGGGCTTTTGCACCTGTATTCTCCTGAATTTAAGGTCACACAAGTTCCCATAAATTCAACATTTAGGTTACTAACAAATAGGCTATTTGTTAGGTTCATTGAATGTAGCTTGGTTGTTGATTTCCTGGATTTCCTCTCAGCTGTTGAATCCCTAAAGAATAGCCTGAGAAAAAGCTGAAACAGAAAACTGAACAACCTACAATTTAGCATATGCTGTCAGGCATGAATGTCACGACATTCAGCTTGACATCAAGGTCCATATGCTGAGTCTGTTTTTCTAGAAAACAGACTGTACAATTTTGCTGGCCTGTACATGATCAGAATGACCATACTACAGTAACAACTTACATTAATAAATGTCAAAGTGTCCAACTTAACATTTACACATTTGGCCTTAAGTTAGTTCTGTTATTCTCTTGAAGAACAAACTAAGTTACATGCTGAAGTATAACAGAACACCACTCTGTCTAATCTTCAGCAGCTGCTTTCAATGATGAATGTCATAACATCCAGTTTGACATTCAGTCAGTAGGCCTTATGCCAGGTCTGGTTCTTCCTTGATAACCAGACTGCACTTAAATACTAAGTTCTAACAGAACTCCTGCTGTTCTATTCCTTAGTATCTGTTGACAGGTATGAATGTCACAGCATCCAGTTTGACATTTAATAAATCCTGTGTTAGCTAGTCCTGCAGTAACTACAATGTAGTTACACGTACATGTCATGACATCAGTCAAGACATTGGTACCCATCTAGTGTTTTACCATATAATGCAGCCAATTAAACACCTACAAACGCTAACCAGCGAACACCAAAGAAAAGGTTATCAGAACAAACCCCAACAAAGTAACTAACTATCCAGCCAGTCACCACAAATAAACCCCAAAGATGAACCCCAAGTGAATAATCACCACAAACTTCACAAATGAACCCCAAAATGAACCCCAAAGATGAACCCCAAATGAATCTCAAAGATGAACCCCAAAGATGAACCCCAAATAAATCTCAAAGATGAACCCCATAAGGTATAAACATACCACACACGCCCGCGATGAACAAACAAGTACTCACACCAAAACAAATAAGAGGGTGAACACACACCAAACAACACAACAAAAAAGAAAAAGGGTGCCCGGAGAGATTGCTCACAACCTCCTGCCTACGTATCTCATCTGGTATGAGAATCAGGGCGACGTAGTTCCTCTTAACAGGGGTAAAACACTCTCATAACCAGAGACCAGGGAGACAACAAACTAATAGGGAGACTAAGACTCGAGCCTAATAGTTGTCATGCAATCAATATCCCTAAGTTGAGGTCCCTAACATGCATTCAACTTCCTCAGAAATCAATCATACAACTCCTACAGAAATGGAGATGAGAAGAGGAAAGCAGATAAACACACCAGCACAAGTGAACAAGCATCACACACTATATCCATACAAGAGGCCTAAACAATGGGTGGGCTTTAGTCAAGAGGGGTCATATCAACCTCGGCAAACAAGCCAAACTGTAATGGGTAATCTGTAGCTCTTAACCACTGACATTGAACGTCAGGGTGAAGCTGATCAAAATGGTAATGAGGATGAGACCTCATAGCTCTTAACCTTGGCCAGGGTGAGCTCATGACAAAGAAAGCGTGGGTATCCAGAAAGGGGGATCTTATTCCACTTGACAGACTCTGAACAAAGATCTGGGGCACATGTTCAGAAGCATCAGCACGTAGTGCGAGCATAAAGAACGACACACTGAATAACGGGGGATTGACTGCTAATCCCTTTTATCCGTCAATTGCCTCTTCTCTTGGAGGTCTTATCAGATATCACGTGCCTCTTCTTGGAGGTCTTTGGCACAATTGTAAACAAACACAAACAGAGCCTCTGAAGGAGAACTTGCCAGCAAAATGCCTGCCAAAAAGGTGACAGGACTTCCAGACTACATGGAGTAAGAAGCTAACTACCTGAGTGGTGTGTCAACCATAATCCAATACTCAAGCAAGAGCAAAAGCAAGCAAACAACTAAGGTACCTGTACAAAGACTAAACAGTTAGTACTTCAGTCATAAAACCAGAAAACAAGCAGTGAAACCCTCTAACTGCTACACAATTCAATGCATAAGTGCCTTGGCACTCAAATGAACTCATGAGTTCACCACATCAATTAAACCTACAAATAAACATATGTTAGAACTCAAATGCATCTCACAAAGTGAGAACAAATCCAACCATCAATGATAAGTGTCCAAACCTGAAACACAAGACAAAGTTAGTTTATGTACATCCAATCAAACACAACAAAACCCTAGTGTAAAGACAAGATTCAAAACCTAACCAAATAACCAAAACAGAACCTATCCTTTTACACATTACACCTTCAAACACTCCACAAAATGTCCTCAAAAGGACCAGCATCAAATCAATAAGAAAATGCCTCAATTGGCCTCTACCATGTAATGACCAAAAATGTGCCCAAAATGAACTTCCAACTTAGAAAATTCAAATCAAATCAGAAATGCATACAATGCCCTTGAGATTTTTTGTACAAGTTCTTCATGTCATGAACATTCAATATGCAAAAAATCAAATCCAGAATGATGCAAATGCTATGTGAATAAAAATGCACCAATTCAATGTCAAAAATGTGACACAAATTGTCACATTATTCTCTGTGTCAAAAATGGTGATAGCATGTGAGAAAAATCCAAACCAGTGACCAATATTTCATATCATGTGTGAATGTCAAGCATGCAAAAAATTGGATCAAATGGCTCAAAGATGAGGATTTCACAACACATTGAAGGCAATAGGTCAAAATGGCACCACATAGATTCAAAAATTCACAGATAAAAACCCAGACATCAACAATTCATGAAATTAACACCATAAAAAACTAGACATCCATACAAAACCATGAAAAAAAATTGGGACTCATTTGGATCATTTTTGCATTTTTTATGACTTTTCCAAAACAACCAAAATAACTGAAATAACAATGGAAAAATGGAGGGAAACAAATAATTCAAATTAAACTCAGAAAATACACAGCCCTTGGATCTGGCGTGCATCAAGCATCAACGGTCCAAATTCAAATGAGTGAAATGCACCGTTTCACTAATGCATTGGCATGCTCAGTCATCATTCAACTCACACGCGTGGCATGGTCAAAGGAAACATAGCCAATCATTCAGCCAAGCAAGCACACACGCGGCAAACACGTAAGCAAACCCTAGCAAGTTACAGACGCCGGAGCTACAGTCTCCGGTCGTCTTCTCCGGCGCGATTCTGGCGACCTCAACACAAAATTTTCCAGAATTCAACAAAGCTTACATCATTCGAAACCTCTTTCAATGCTGAATCCAAATATCATATCAATTTCATCTAATTCTTCCTAGATTCCACGGATCGAAGAGAAACATTTTCATGATCAAAACTTACAGTTAATCTAACATGCTCAATACTCAACCAAAATCAATTCTAATCATATCTACAAGCTCTACTAATCAAGATCTACTCATCTATGACCTTAAATCAGCAAAATGAGAGGACGAAAATTTGGTCACCTTGAAATGAAAGCTTCTGAAATCGTGTCCTCACAAGCTTATATGCTCCAGATCAACTCCACTGCATTTCCTTTGAAGCTCTATGCAAGAATCAATGGCTGAAACCTTCTGAATTCGCCTCAATTTCCAACTTCCATCTTCATGAGAATGCACATGAACTGCTCAAAATCTTGATGAATTGCATCCAAGGAGTGATGATTCTTGATCAGTGAAGCATGAGGATCAAGATTATGCAAAGATCTTTGAGAGTTATTGTAACAACCTGAAAAATACAGTGCGCGAAAAAAATAACCGGCGAAAGAAAATGACAGAAGAGTCGCCACCGTGCGTTATTTATCCCAAAGGAGGGAAAGGAAACGCTCGAAGTAAACCTGAAAAAGGAAAGGACAAGACGGGGTCTCGCAACCAAATCTTGGGTTCGGGAGTCGGTTATGCGAAGGGAAGGTATTAGCACCCCTACGCATCCGTAGTACTCTACGAGATCCACTTTTGTGGTTCTTGTCTAAAGGGTGTGAGTTTATCTTGTGTTGTTTACCAAAAAAAAAGGTTAAATGAAAATGACTCGCGCGGATGGCGCATCCACTGCATACGTATCTCATCTAAATATGAGAATCAGAGTCTTCGTAGCTCGGCTGACCTATGGGTTGGGGGGATGTGTGCTCGCTAAGACATCGCGTCTTATGCCTACGTATCTCATCTGGAATGAGAATCAGAGCAAGCCGTAGTTCGGCTAACTACGGGGTTATGGATTGGGTTTTGGACGAACAACGTTACTACGCAATCTACCGGATGCTCGACCTTTGGAGACTTACTCGCCTGTAGTAGAAGGAGATAACATGTTGCTTTAGGTTTTAGGGTTTGTTCGCGTTGTAGGAACGCGCATGCAAAAAGGAAGTCCTAGGCGAAGGAACAGTGCTACCTTAATTGGCATGCAAACGGGAGACTATCTGAAGCCTCGTGTCCTATGGGGAGGCGATCACACCACACAAAACATGTATCTTAAAGTAAAATGCCACCAAGGGGCTCAAACATTCCCTCCTATCGAGGTCTTCCAGCTAAGAAAGCGATAAAGTACGAGAAAGGGAAAAAATTACCACACGGATAAAGATCCGAAGTTACAGCAATTAAAGGATTAGCAACCCTGAGATCTCTCCAGTTAGACCATCAAAGAAAATCAGTCAATACGAGTAATCAGAATAAACCTCCGGATGGTATCCCTGCAAGAGTATATGAGCCCTCACGAAAACTCAACAGAAAGGTTAGACAAACAAGATGAAATCCAAGGAAAACAATGCCATGGAAGCACAAGACAGGTTAGAACAAAACAGAACAAAAAAGCAAATACTGTCACGTTCGCGACTACTTCGCCTAGCGAAGGCTTAGCGAAGCTTCGCTACGTGCTCGCCTAGCGAAGCGGCTAGCGAGCGCCTGCGGGTTTTGAATTTCCCATCGATAACAGTACGATTTTAAGGGTTCCGAACCCTATGGCATTCATTTCAGAAACGAAATTATTAAACATTCAAGACACTATTCACATATTCATACGCAAACATAAACCCGTGGGAAAAACCTGATGTTACCTCATACATTCATGGTGTTCAAATTCAAGGCATAAAGTAAGAGGAACAAAGGCATACCTGATGAGAAACCGATTGGAATTGAACGACACGGCTGGATTGGCAAGGTATCATTAGGGTTTACGTGAGGCGGAGTGAACTTCTCAGGGCTGCCTGAAGGTCGCTGCAGAGTAGTTCCTAGGTTTCCTTCTCTCAAGATCTTTCTCCAAATGAAACTCCAAGTGTAACTCCAAAATGTCACTCCTCTACTGAAACTTCAGTATTTATAGGCTGATTTCGTGGGTAGTGGGCTCAAATGAGGGCAACTCAAGTCCAAAATCTTTCTGATATTTTCGGAAGTGCGCGCCCTTCGCCTAGCGAAGGACCTGCTCGCCTAGCGAGCATGACAGTGCTCTTCGCTAGGCGAAGCATCTGATTGCTTAGCGAGCGTGACAGCTCAGCAGCAGATTCTTGCTTATTCCAGCTTGGCGATTTGTACGGTGAGTAGGTCCTATCTGGCCCTGTTGGTAGTACCTCAAGTCTTTTCCTTGTGTTGATTGATCGTCTAAGTAGAACCCACAAAGTGTCCTGGATGATGTCCGAGCTTCTTGGAGCTAATTCCAATTGACATGATGCAATGTGGTATGAAATTCTAAATGACCTAAAAAGTGAATGCATGAATGAGGAGGGCAAATTTTGGGGTGTTACAGTTATGTGGAGAAAATGGAGATTCAAAGAGAGAGAAATTTGAGAGTGTTCTTGAATTTTCAGATCTGAAAAGTTAGTTATGGCAATTACAATTAGGGTTTGGCTATTTATATCTCATGCTAATCACAATGCTAATCATATTTTCCATGTACAAATCATGATTAGTGAGATATGAAGTAACTTGCAAAAATGCACATTGAGCTCATAAGGCCATAATCCACGTGCTCTTTCTCTTGCAAGGGCTTCAATTCACTTATGAGCAACCAAAGGCCAACATTGGAATGTTATTTTGCTTGTATCATAAGCCAAAAAGGAATGGTGAGAATTCACTTCAAAATGAACATGTGTGAAATAATGGACATACACACTTTCCCCATGCATGGCAAAGCTCATTTTGGGATGTCTTGATCATGAGAATCATTTTGCAAAAAGAATGAACCAATTTGGAGCATTGTATCAAAAGTTATGCCATTTTGAATTTCCATGCACACTTTGTGATCAAATGACCATAACTCCTTAACCATTCATCATATGGACATGAATTATGGATTTTTAGAAAGGGGAGACAAACATCTACAACTTTCATATTCACCAAAAATCCATTTGAAACATCTTTGATATTAAAAAGTCAAGTTGAAAGTGGACCAAAAACTTGCCAAATTTGGAAACTTTGAATTATAGGCCATTTTCCATTTTTAGTAACTTTTGCCATGACCTTTGAATCTTCAAGATGGATGTTTAAAATGATGAATGGACCTCTTTTGAACATGATTGAGGTGTCTCAACTCATTTCCCCACCTCATAGCCCTCCGTTGACTGCACAGTTGACTTTTTGGTCCTCAGATGACCTTGAAATGCCTTGATCCACTTGAGCCTCTACCACTTGGGGAAATTGCTCAAAAATGTAACCCTAGCTTATATAAGCTCCTTATAAAAATCATGTGATCTTCATCCCAAGAAAATACCTCATCTCTTTGAGAAACCCTGGTTGGAAGAATGGCCTTGATTAGGGTTGACCAGAGGTCACAACCCTAATCCAGAGGAACCTGAGGATGAACTATGAAACCCTTGATGATAATAGAACCATGATGATGGTAATATATCCTTGCAAACAAGATGATGCTCAAGACCTTTTCAAGAATCAAGAAACCCTAATTGAAACTCATACCCTCAGATGGTTGATAATCAATTCATAGAGACCCTCAGGCTTGAATCATGTAACTCCTCCATCTTCTGAAAAAACTTTGGAGGATGACCTTCTCAATTCGTATGAGATGCAAAAAGCAATGCCTAATGCTCTAAAATATGAAATGCAATGTGTCAAACTAGTCTCAAGAAGAGGAGGGCAAATTTTGAGGTGTTACATAGGGTTGTCAAGATGTCGTTTCTGTTTGACCCTTCTTCATTCCCGTTGATGCCCGAGCCTGAGCCTAACCTGCAAGAGGACATGGACAAGCTTACCAACCAAATCAAAGAGCTTGAGTTGGAGAACACTCAATTATGACTCCAACTCAACCGTGCCAAGGAACGTAACCACGTATTAAAAGACAAGGGTAAGCAAATCCATGATAAGTTCTAGGATAGCAAGAAAAGGCTCTGAATAGCTGAGGGTGAAAGAGTTTGGGTTGGTGGAGCTATACAAGGAGCTAATTCTGATCTAAACTTATGCAATGACAAGTTGGATCAAGTGTATCGAACTATCAAGGACCTTGAGAAGACGGTTGAGAGGTCTAATTCTATGAGGAAAGAAGCTAGGGAGGATTACGAAGCCCATATCCTCGAGCTTAGGACTATTCTAAAAGAGTGTAAAGACCTCTTGGACAAGGAACAACTAGAGAGAGAGAGACAAGATCCACCGAAGCTTTTTGCACGAGCAGTTCAACCTTGGACGAGAAAATAAAAAATCTGAAGATGGGAATCTATAATCAAGCATACATGGAGTTACAAAACAATTGTAGATATTGGGAGGAACGATGCCATGGATCCTAAAATTCCATTGCTCAAAGGATGAAATCATCCACAACCCTCAAACTCTTTGCAATGAGTGGAGGGGCAAATACACCAACATGGAGGTACTTAATAACTATGACCTCCAAGACTTTCCCAACAAGTTGAAGGAGGCTGATTTGATTATGTACCCAGATAATACCCCTGAGGAGGTCTACCATTTCGTCAATTTCTGCAAGAAGACCATGGTCGAGCTCATCACCAATATTGAGGCTCTACGCAAGTCTCAAGGGGTCACTTTTATGGTCGACATCTAGTTAGCTTATTTGTCTCAACTACTTGTACTTTACAATTTCCATGTATCTGTAACATGTATGATTTCCCTTCAAAGGATGAATAAAGCTTTCGTGATTCACCAAGCCATACTCTAATAAGAAGTATCCCAAGTGAGGTCCCAGATTGGGCAACTAATGGAGACAATCCAAGGGGTCGCTAGGGGACAAGAGATTATGGAAAAGATGCAAGAAGACATGAACTAGCATGCTAACACTGCTAATCCTCCCATTCCTCCAGTGGTTGAAACTTTAATCCCTCATCCTTAAGTTGACCCTCCGATCCATATAGGCGCACCCGGCGGTGTCCCACCAGTCAACTCTATCCCCCTGTTGTCAAGATATATGATCAACATGATGCTTTCTTCAGCCCTAGGGATGCCTCCCAATATGATGCTTTTGGTCCTGCGACCAATGAGGTGGAGAAGAAGGTAAGGGCCATTGAGGAAAAGCTAAAAGAAATGGAGAGTACTGATGCATTAGGTTTTGATGCAGCTGAAATATGCTCGGTGCCCGGCGTGGTTATCCTGGCCAAATTCAAAATCCCCGGCTTTGAGTAGTATAAGGGAACCAACAATCCCATAACCCACATCAGAGCCTACTCTCAGAAAATGGATGCTTATTCCAACGATGACCGACTCTTGATGCACTTCTTCCAAGATTCAATAAGTGGGGCATCCCTAGATTGGTATATGCAATTGGAGGGTAACCATATTCGTACTTGGAGAGAGATGGCCAAATATTTCCTTACACATTACCAATACAACACTGATATGGCGCCGAACCACATGCAATTGCAGAATTTAACGCAGAAGTCTGAGGAAACCTTTAAAGAGTATGCTCAGAGATGAGGAGAGCTAGCAGCCAGAGTACAACTGCCATTGTTAGAACGAGAGTTGATAGACATGTTCATGGGTAATTTACAAGGCTTGTACCTCGATAGAATGATGGGAACTACATCCTTCGGATTTTCCGATTTGGTCTTGGTCGTTGAAAGGATCGAGAACATGGTCAAAATGGGTAAAATTCAAAACTCTACGAGTACGTCTGGCGTAGCAAACAAACCTTTCATCCCATATGGCAAGAAAATAGAGGGTGAGACTAACGCAACCGCAGTCGTCCGAACAAGGACTTCAACATATCAAGTTCCATATCAACAAGTGGCCACTGTGGACCCCGTCCCGGATATTCAACAACAAACATTCATTATTCCTATTCAACCTCAACAGCAACAGAAACAACAATAACATCAGGAATGTTATCAACCACAACAACAACAACCTCAACCACAGTATCAACAACAACAACAAAGATTAAGAAAGCCCAAAAGAAGGTTTGACCCGATTCCAATTCCGTACAGCCACATCCTACTATATCTTTTGAGAGGATCACTTGTACAAATAAGGGAGTTGGGACCCCCACCAGTTCCAATTTCGTACAACCACATCCAAATATGATGCAAATGCCTATTGCGAGTTCTATTCCGGAGCTCCCGGACATTCCATCGAGAATTGTAAGGCTTTGAAGTACAAAGTCCTAGATCTAATTGATTCAAAGGCAATTACGTTCGCACCCAATGGCCCGAACGCAAACAACAATGCTATGGCTCCGCACAATAAAGCAAATGTGAATATGGTAGAATTGGACGATGAAAGGAAAGTGATAACCTCTGTCAGTGAATTGAAGACTCCGTTCATTAAACATACTAATAAAAGTGACACATTCCTAGTTTGTACCAAGAGTTGTGATCATTCTTTAATGGACCCACAACAGTGTGAAGTATTGAAGGCCTTCATTCACACTCTGATGAATCAAGGAATATTGTTAGTAGATCGCCCCTCTATAATTAAAGACGTGTCAACTCTCGAAATACCATACATGAAGTTCCCCCTCTACAAATTCCGTATGACCTATCTCATTTAACTCTCTCAGTAAACCTTATTGCTCCAATAAAAATAATGGTTCCAACACCATTCTCATACGATGACACCAAGGCAATCCCATGGGTGCATGATACTTCAATATATATCAATGGTCAGAAAATGCAAGAAGAGCCAATGAAGTCCAATGACCCAATAATCAGCATAGTCGGGACTGGCGGAGTCACTAAAAGTTGTAGGATCTTTGCACCCGTGCCTCCCCCAATTGGTCCTAGTGGTCCTTCGTCCCTAGACAAGGGAAAGAAAATTCATGGTACTCAGCAAAGGCAAGACTCTTTACCTACCAGTGACGTAGATGAATTTTTATGCATTATCCAGAGGAGTGATTATCGAGTGGTTGAACAACTCAACCAAACACCATCAAAAATCTAGATGTCATCTTTGTTGATATGCTCATAAGCGCATAGGGACGCCTTGGTGAAATTCTTGAAGACGGCCCATGTACCACAAGAGATTCCAATGTGTCAGTTCGAAGGAGTACTTAAACATATATCCATCAGTCTAAGCTTGGGTTTTAGTGACGAGGAGCTCCCCGCCGAGGGAAGAAATCACAATAAAGCTCTCCACATCTCTATTGAGTGCATGGACACAGTTCTATCAAGAGTCTTGGTGGACACTGGATCATCTCTCAATATGATGCCCAAGGGCTCCCTCGCTAAGTTAACCATTGAAGGACTCATAATGAAACCTAGTGATCTTGTGGTGAGAGCATTTGATGGGTTAAGGAGGACCATGACTGGTAAAGTAGACCTTCCAGCTTATAGTTTCCTACTTGGAAGACCGTGGATTCACTCAGTCAAAGCTGTTACTTTAATGCTCCATCGAAAATTGAAATTTTTAGTTGGCGATAAACTGGTGGTCGTGGAAGGTGAACAAGATATTGTAGTGAGTCATCTCGCATCATTTAGATACGTCGAAGGAGAATGAGAAATGAAGGAAATCCCATTTTAGTCATTTGAGGTTATCAATGTCGAAATGGTTTTCCCAGTAAGGGATGAATCGAAAAATGTTGAATTTCTGATGGCATTCCTCAAAGATGCCTTCACTATCATGTGGAGTGGATACCCCGAAGGATGGGGGAGAATGCTTGAGTTGCCTAACAATAAGGACCGTTTGGGTTTGGGATACAATTCCCAAAACATGAAGAATCCCACGCCAATTCCTGAAAAGGGACAAATTCTCTCGTTATCAGAATACGTCTCAAGTGTCGGGCACCTTGTCGACGACCATGTCCTTGCTTTAGGGGAAGATGTTGAGGAAGAAGAAGGACTGATCTTCATGAAAACGGAAGGAAGGTGTGCCACCAAATGGGCTGTGATGGAAGTACCTGAAGTGACCATGATCAAGATGTAATTTCCCTTGTTTGTTTTCCCTTTTTATCAATCAAAAGAACTCATGTTACACCCAAGGCATAAGGGAATCATTTGTATGGCCTCAATGAGTTTTCCCTTTTATCATGGAAAAAATCCACGTTTCACATTCAATGTTATGATCCTAGTCTTTCATTTATTTATTTCACTTTTCAAAACAAATGGCAATATTCTTTTTCTTAAAATTCTTTTTCAAATCATTTTTATTCCTTTCATATCAATAAAAGCATGAACCCTGAATAGTGCAAATCACCCTCGACAACCACCAATGACAATTCTTCTATAGTCTCATATGACTTTGATAACCTGATTAATCATGCCAACAAGGATTGTGATGAAGATTACGAGCTCCCCAGAAAATTGGCGAGATTACTTAAGCAAGAGTCAAAGGTCATCCAACCGCATGAAGAATCAGTTGAGGTGGTCAACCTTGGAACAAACGAAGAAGCTAAGGAAGTAAGAGTAGGCCCGGCCTTACCAGAAGAAATCAAGGCAAAGTTGATCAAGCTATTGAAGGATTACAGGGATGTGTTTGCATGGTCGTACCAAGACATGCCTGGCCTCGATACTGATATCGTGGTCCATCATCTACCTCTTAGAGAAAAGTGCCCTCCCGTGAAGAAAAAGCTACGAAGGACTCGTCCTAACCTGGCTATCAAGATCAAGGAGGAAGTGTAAAAACAACTCAACGTAGGTTTTCTAGCGGTCTCCAATTACCCCCAATGGATTGCCAACATTGTGCCCGTGCCCAAAAAGGACGATAATTATAGGATGTTTGTAGATCATAGAGATCTAAATAGAGCAAGTCCTAAAGATGACTTCCCATTACCCCATATTGATGTGCTAGTGGACAACACCACTCAGTACTCTGTTTTCTCCTTTATGGATGGTTTCTCCGGTTACAACCAGATCCGAATGGCTCAAGAAGATATGGAGAAAACCACTTTCATAACCCCATAGGGCACCTTCTGTTACAAGGTCATGCCTTTTAGATTAAAGAACACTAGAGCAACATAGCAAAGAGCCATGTTTACACTATTTCACGATATGATTAATAGAGAGATCAAGGTTTATGTTGATGACATCTTATCAATCTGGAAAAATTATTCGAGAGGCTAAGGAAGTTCAAATTAAGGCTTAATCCCAACAAGTGCACGTTTGGGGTAAGATCTGGAAAATTGCTAGGTTTTATCGTCGACCAACATGACATTGAGGTGGATCCTGAAAAAGTGAAGGCCTTACAAGCTATGCATGCACCGAAAACTGAGAAGGATGTCTGAGGATTCTTAGGTAGATTGAACTACATCGCTAGATTCATATCTCACCTTACGGACACTTGTGAACCAATCTTCAAACTTCTTCGAAAGGATCAAGCTGTCATTTGGAACAATGATTGCCAAAGCACTTTTGAGAAATTCAAGGAGTATTTGCAAGAACCTCATTGTTTGATGCCTGCTGTGCCTGGAAGACCGTTAATCATGTACCTTACTATCCTTGAAGGATCCATAGGATGTGTCCTCGACCAACGTGACGAGACGGGTAGGAAGGAACACACAATATACTACTTAAGCAAGAAGTTCACTGATTGAAAGAGTAGGTATTCGATGCTTGAAAAGACTTGTTATTCACTAGCTTGAGCCGCCAAACGCTTAAGACAGTACATGCTCACTCATACAACAATGTTAATCTCCAAGATGGATCATGTCAAGTACATCTTCGAGAAGCCGAATCTAACCGGTTGAGTAGTCCGTTGGCAAATGGATTTAATCGAGTACGACATCCAACATGTCACTCAAAAGGCCATCAAAGGGAGTGTCTTGTCCGACTATCTTGCACATAAGCTTTGGAAGCTTACCCGTCTATATGCTTTGAATTCCCCAACGAGGATATCATGCTAATTAGATACAACAACATCCTTGGCCCCGAGGAAGGACTAGAGCCTGGATCCCGATTCACCTTGGTATTTGACGAAGCTGTTAATGCTCATGGCAATGGTATTGAGCCAGTTATCACCTCTCTAACTAGTTTTCAGCTCCCCTTCACCGCAAGGTTGTGTTTTAAATGTACAAACAATATGGCGGAGTAAGAGGCATGTATCTTCGGCATCGAAGTTGCAATTGATCTTAGGATAAAAATCCTTGAAGTCTACGGAGATTCAACCTTGGTTATTAGCCAAGTCAAAGGAGACTGGGATACTAGACATCACAAGCTCATCCCTGCACAAGAGAAATTATGATTCATTTTTGCTAAGATGTGTGAACAAGCAAGAAGTAAACCAAATTATAATGGAAATCCATGAAGGATCTTTTGGGACGCATGCTAGTGGACATACCATGGTACAGAAAATCTTGGGGGACGATTATTATTGGGTGACTATGGAGGTTTATTACCACCGCCACATCCAAACATGCCATAAATGCCAGATCTACACCGACAAGATCCATGTGCCACTAATGTCGCTCAATGTCCTAACATCACCTTGGCCTTTTGCCATGCGGGGCATTGACGTAATCGGATGCATAGAGCCAACTGCTTCAAATGGGCACCGCTTCATCCTTGTAGCCATTGAATATTTTATAAAATGGGTGGAAGCGGTCTCATATGCCAATGTTACAAGACAAGTGGTGGCTCAGATCATAAAGAAAGAAATCATTTATTGTTATGGAGTCCCTAACAAGATCGTTACTGATAATAGATCTAACCTCAATAATAAAATGATGAAAGAACTGCGCCGAAGTTTCAAAATCGAACACCATAACTCGTTGCCTTATAGGCCAAAGATGAATGGCGTTGTTGAGGCAACTAACAAGAACATTAAGAAGATCATGCAGAAAATGGTAGATACCTACAAAGATTGGCACTAAATTCTCCCGTTTGCATTACATGGCTATCGTACCTAAGTGCGTACTTCCACAAGGGCAACTTTTTTCTCTCTCGTATATGGCATGGATGCAGTCTTGCCTGTTGAAGTAGAGATTCCTTCTTTAAGGATTTTGACTGATGTCAAGCTTGAAGAAGCCGAGTGGGTGGAAGCCCGATTTGACTAGCTGAACCTCATTGATGAAAAGCGCTTGGAAGCTATCTCCCATGGCCAGCTTTACTAAAAGCGCATCAAAATAGCGCATGACAAGAAAGTCTTACCTCGCAACCTCAAGGCCAGACACCTTGTATTGAATAAGATTATGCCCATTCATACCGACCCAAGGGGCAAATGGACGTCAAATTACAAAGGCCAATATGTTGTAAGAAAGCTCTTCTCTGGAGGAGCCTTAATCCTTGCAACTATGGATGTTGAAGATCTTCCATCCCACGTGAATGAAGATGCCGTCAAAAATACTATGCTTGAAAAAAAAAGGAGAGAGCCCGATAAGTTGAAAACCCGAAAGAGCGACTTATAAAAAAATGGGTATCCCATTAGGCTGAAAATCCAAAAGGGAGGCCTACGAAAAAATTAGGGATTTAGCAAAAGCGAGAGGCTGCATCCCGCAAAGAATCTTTCTTCACTCCTCAGCGAGTCAATCCAGTGGCCCCAACAAGTCAATCCAATCACAATTCTTCTGAAAGCAAGATTAAAGGACGACCAAATACATAAAGACTATAGCAGAGTTTGAATTTGGTGGAAATCTGAAATATTTCATTGCCATTATAGGTTTTCAATTTCTTTTCACAATCAACTCTTTTAGGAATTGCTTAATTTTTACAAAATCACCCATTTGGGGACCATTTATCAATAAAATCAGTTCTTTCATATGTACTTAATATTTTATTTTTCCTGCTTTGTTTGTGAAGTGTGACTTTTAAAAAAAATGATATCACCCGTGAAATTTCTTGATAAAAACAACTTTCTCAACAAAAAAAAACTTTAACGGGATAACATCGAATAAAAAAAAAAGAATATAGTCTTCTTTTATTTTTACTAATAAGATCCGAAAGAGTGATTTATTTTATTTTTACTTGTTGAGATTTATTTAATATTAAAAAATAATAATAAAGATAATAATATAACCAATAAAAAATGCTAGCTTTTTTTATAATAAAAAAAAGGGATTAGTTTCTATTTTAAAAATGTTAAAAATATTCTATTTTCTTTTCTTTTTTAATTAGATCTATTTATTTAGTCAGATACTTAGGGTTTTTAATAAAAAAAGTGTCAAAACAAATAAAAATTAAATACCCTAATATTTAAAAAAAAAAAAAAATACTAATGATGAAAAAGTGTTAATACTTTAGATTTGAAAAAAAAATCTTAATACTTAAAAAAAAAATAACTTTGATGGTCATGTTTTGATATGTTCTTGTCATTTAAGGTTTTAATTAGACTTTAAAAAAATATCTTAATACTTTAATAGATTAGATTTTATTAATAAAGTAATTTTGATGGTCGTGTTTTTTGGATTTGATTAGTAAAGAGTAAAATAGTAGCTAGATGCAACAACCGATGATTTTTCTCTTTTATTTTGTTTTTATGTTTTATTTTATTTTTTTCCTCATTTTTTTGGTTTTTTAAGATAGGTAAAATATAATAAATTATAATAAAATATAATAAAGACAATAACTATTGTTACAAAGTAAAAAAAATGATGTTTAATTATTTTTATCCTTAGATTTAGATTTGTATATACTTAGTTTTATTTATATAATAAATAAAAAGATCATAATGTTGAAAAAAAAAAAATAATAATAATAATAATAGTAATAATAATAAGTGTGAATATTATGGTCATTATTTGATTTTAATTATTTTAAAAATAATAAATAAAAAAAGGGAAAGAAAGGAAACAAAACAAAGAGTATAAGGTGGTTTAATTGTTTTGATTATTTATTATGATTTTTCGTCAATATTTATTTTTAGTTAAAAAAAATATTATTACAAAAATAGTAATAAAAATATAACAAAGTGATTTTTTTTTTTCTTTTTTTGTTAATATTTATTTAAAAAAGAAGATCTAAAAAGAAGAGAGAGATATTTATTCTTATGTTTAGATTAAAATTTTTGTCCAACAAAAATACAAAAAAAAACTTATTAAAAAAAATGATAAAAAATATTATTTTTGTTATTTATTTATTTATTTATTTAGATATGTTATTTAATTAGGTGTTTAGAACTTTTTTGTTGTTGTTTCTTCCTTTCATCAAAACAAAAATATAAATTTTATAAAATAGAAAAAATGGAAATGAAATTTTTTTTAATAAGCATTTTATCTTAATGTTTGTGATTTACTTTCTTTTATTCTGTTTATATTTATTTTTGTTGGTTGTCTAATTTTATTTTTATTATTTATTTATTTTCTTACTTTTTTTTATATTCCCCTTTTGAAAAGTGTATCCCCCATCATTGTTTGTAATTGTTTAATTATCTTTATTGCTTTTTATTTTTCATTAGCTAGAATAAAATAATTAATTAAATAGTAGACAAAAAGAAAATATAAAATCAACATTTTCTAAAATGAAAAAAATAATAAGCGTTCGATCTGATATCGAGCCATTTTTCTCAACTCAAACCATCAACCATTTCCACTCCATTTCACTAACACCTCTAATCAATTTCAAAACAATTTTAAATTATTTTTCGATAATCATTTTCATCACTTTAAACCATTCTCAATTCAAATCTCTTCAAATCATTTTATTAAATAAAATTAGAAGAAAAAGATTACCTGGGTGAGAGGTCCAGTCGTAGTCCCGAAAGCTAGACCCAAGTTGTGAGAGCTTGCATGTCATAAGTGGCTGTCTTCCCTTCAAACTTGTAAACATTCAAACCATTTTATTAATAAAATTGTAAGAAAAATATTACATGGGTGAAAGGTCCAGACGTAGTCCCGTATATTTGACCCAAGTCGTAAAATTTTATAAGTCATAAATATTCGTCTTTCAAAAATACATTCAACCAATCAAACTCTTTTTTCATTATCGTATGGTATTTCAAACCTTTTCAAAAACAAAAGACATTTTGTCTTGAGATGATTCAAATCAATGCTTCATCCACAACCATTGAGTATAGATACGTGGCGTTTTCCTGTGAATGTTGATTTGTAAATCCATTCAATGTGATGCAAACACCCGATCCTCAATTGTTTTGGGTAGCAAGCAATGTTTTTCCGTCGATTGAGACAAAATAGCTTTCTCTAAAATCGACCAACAAACAAATATTTTTCTACCCAGAACTACGTAAGCCTTGAGTTATCTATTACACCCGGAGATACGTAAGAGGAGGATTTGTAAATCTTATCATACCCATTAAAAAACCTTAGCTTTAGCCCCCCCTCCTTTTAAAAAACCAAAAAAACATCTTGTCTTTTCTTTTGATCCTATTATTCTCTCCCTCATAATAACTTGAGAAGCCTAACATTTCTAAGCTAACACTGATGTGCGCAATTAACCTAATGGTTCCCGTTGAGTGCAACGAACGTGAGGGGTACTAATACTTTCCCCTGCGTAATCGACTCCCGAACCCTGATTTGGTTGCGACGACCATAATCATTGTTGTTCTTTTCTGGGTTTTATAGATATTTCCCCTTTCCTAAGTTCGGTAGAGACTCTGTTTAGTCCATCATGCGAGTGTGCGCTTGTGCTTCGCTAAGTCGTGTTCTCATTTTTCGACGTGCGACAAATAGCGACTCTGCTGGGGAAGGATGTTTCCCTAAGTGGGTCAAGCCTAGTTAGGTCGATTGTGTGCCTTTGTTTGTTTACTTGTGTGAGTTTTCTTTATTTCTTTTGTTGTCTTTATTTTCATATTGATATAATATGTTGTATTGGTTCCATTATGCTTTGGTACTTGGAAAGTCTGATTACAAACCTTGTGGGAAAAACTCTCTACCTGGGTCTCATGTAAAAACATAAGATATGATGAGGTTGAGTAGTGAGGGTCAGTGAGATGAAATTCTCGTTGGGTAGGTACGATAACCTCACTTAAAGTATATCCTTTGGAGGATGTTTCCCCCAGAATGTAAGTTGTCGTAAGATTCAATATTTTCATTTGGATCCATGACTCTTCAGACAATTTGTAGAACCTTAATCCTTTTGCCAACTAGGAATGATGGTTGTGTAGTGTGGGTCCGTGAGATTAATTTCTCGTTGGATCGATGCAAGAACCTCACTTAGAGTAGATTTTTTAGATAGAGTTGACGCTCGACAAGTAAGTTCCGCAGGCAGCAAACAATCTAATAGATCTGTGACTCTGGGAACTTTTTGTAACCTAGACCATGCCTGGTGAGAAACTTGTTCCATACGAAGTAATCAGATTTATCTATACCTCGAACCTTTGAACTTATACAAAAAATGCATCACATTTATCCATATGCATTGCATCTACATCATAAAAAGCAAACTCTTAGTTGTATCATATTTGTTTCAGGAATTAAGAACTTGAAAATGACAACTCTAAGAAGAAACATTTTCTCACTCAAGTACAAGGAACTTAAGCTTGACAGTTTGCAAGGATTGATCTCTGACTTGAGTCTAAATAAGTGTGATGACTTTGGAAAAGACTATGGGAAAATTTTCAACCTTTTGACTAAGAAAGTTGACAATAGGATTATCATCTCTCTAGCACAATATTTTGATCTACCTCTATATTGTTTCACATTTTCTGATTTCCAACTAGCAATTACGTTGGATGAAGTTGAGAGAATTTTGGGTCTAAAGTTGAAGGATTTCAATCCATTTCCAAAGCTTGAATAGGAAGTGGGCCCAAAGAAGATAGCTTTAGTCCATATCTCGATGTCCCAATTGTTCTAGCCAATTGGATTGAGAAAGGGGGTTTCAAAGGTGTTGCCATGAGGTTCTTTGAAGAATTACCTCTGAAATTCAAGAAACCAGGAAATTGGAAGACATTTTATGTTGTGTTGCTTTGTTGATTCATGGGATTGTGCTCTTCCCAAACATTGAAAATTTTGTGGATCGTGTAGCTGTAGAAGCCTTTCTCTCTAGAAATCATATGCCATTTCTCTTTGCTGACATTTACCATGGTTTTCACGCTCAACATGAAAAGAGGGGTGGAACTTTGTTCCTTTGCTTTATACTTGGTTCATGCAACATATGTCTGAAAAAGGTCATTTCGTAGCAAAGGAGCTTAAATATCCTCAAAGACTAGCTTCTCTCACTACAAGTTCCATCAGATGGAATGTCAGAGAGTGGGAAACCCCAAACATCATTGTCAGCTGTGGGGAATTTCCTAATATGCCGATGATAGGAACTAAGGATTGTATCAATTACAACCCTATGTTATCTCGGATGGAACACAGCTACTCCATGGATGGTCCTCCTGAAGCCAAAGACATACAACCATATATGCTCTTTCACATCCAAGCAAGTAATCCTGATGTAAGAACAATTTAAAAAGCTTGGTTGAACATTATTAGAAAGGGTATTTTTTTTGGAAAAAGGAACATTCTTATCAAAGTTACACTTAATGGGTGAAAGAGAGAGTTGTAGTAATCCATTTACCACTCACCTTTGATGCTTCGACTTTCCCTAAGGTTCCTGAGCCAAAACCTATACTTCTTGAAGACATTGAGAAACTCAATGTTAAGGTTAAGAAGCCCGAATTGGAGAATATTGAGTTGCAGATTAAGATGAATCAAACTGCTTTAGAAAATAAAAAACTAAATGATGAACGTAAGGGGAAATCCAAGGAACTTTAAGATAGTAATAAGATACTAGGTTATTGGAAGACAAGAAGGACGACCTTGATCATATCCTTATAGGTTCTACTTCGGTAGTCCAAACCATAAAGGAAAAGCTCAAGAAAGTTGAATATAGAATTCAGGATTTAGGAAGGATGTTGGATAGGTCTCTTGTGGAAAAGAAGGATGTTAAGCTCGACATTGAAGCCCAAATCCGTGAACTTAAGGACACTCTCAAGAAGTGTAAAGATAAGTTGTCTCGCGAGGTCCTACGAAAAGAGGAAGCTGAGAGGAATTGTCTCCGCCTCGAGTACCAGTTGGGAGAAACTAATAGGATGATTGCGTGTATTGGAGGAGGCTGTATAGAGAGGCTAGAGCGGACCTAGATGAAGATCACTGTGCCATAAAGAAACTCCAAGACCTCTATGTTGAATGGAATGGTAAGTTTCTTAACTTGGCTAGATTTGTTAACCTTAACATGTTGGAACTTCCAAAAAAACTCCAAGAAGTTGATTGGTGTGTGTGTCTAGAGAACACACCTCCCCAAGTTTTCAATTTTGTCAAGTTTTTCAAGAAAATGGTGAAAGAGCTCACCATAGATCTTGCTACAATGGATATGGAGCTTAAGTTCACTTGTACTTGAATTTGAATCACTTCTACTAGAATTTGAATCACTTGTATTTTAATTAGAATTTAAATTAATGAAAGTTGTCATTCTGGATCTCATTTATTATGCTTTTTATTCATATATTGCAAATAATATATTTTGACATTGCTGAAATAAATAACAAAGATAACTAAGAGTTTTGCACAAAAATGCATCTATATATGCACCCATACATGCACCCATGTCATTCTTCAAACAAAATCTCATTTTGTGTCTTCTTCCAGTTCCACACTGAGTCCTTAACACCAGTACAACACTAGAGCCAACGCTCGTCAGAGAATGGCAAATCAAGAGCAAGAATTGGAGAGAGTAAGCTCCAAGCTTGAGGACTTGCGAGGAAATATGGGTCAAGTCATGGAGATATTACAAGTCATTAGGGCCAAGTTGGACACTCAGACAACGGTCATTTTCAGAGATCACTGGTCCTACGATTGAACCCTAACCTGCAAGTACGGTGCATACTACTTACCCAATCTTCGGTTTACCTCCCATCTTTACACCTCCAATTGAAGGCTCCCCTGGCATTGTACAATCCACTCAACAAACAATGCCTCTACCAACTATCAACGAGGCTCATTCTGTGGTTCACACATTTGCATCACCCATGTCCATGCATGTGTGCAACCTTATTTCAAAGATCAACAACATGCTCCAGATTTTTTTGAAGAAGATGACGAAAGGCATGAAGAAATAAGAGGGATGAAGGAGAATTTATAGATTCTTAATAAAAGTTTAAGGGCTATGGAAGGTGACCAAGTCTTTGGTACTACTTGTAGCGGTAAATTCATGACCATCAAGTTATGAATAAGCTTAACATTAACAAAACCAGAGTCGCCACCGCGCTTTTATTGTTTCCAAAAGAATTTATTGATTATATTTTTATGTTTGACAAGACCTTCGGACTTGTGCCTACGTACCAACATAAGAATGAGGGATCAAAACCTCGTAGTTCGTGGTAAAAATTTCAAAGTTGGTAAATTGCTTATAACAAAAGTTTAGTAAGAAAAGGCCCGAAGGGCCAAAAAACTTGAACGGAGTTGTTATTTATTTTTGTCTTTTGAAATTTTAGGTCAATATGATTAGGTTTATTTACAAATTTTGATTAAAGAAAGAGTTTGAAAATTCAGTGGCATAAGGCCAAAGTTTCTAATCATTAAAACAAAGTCCAAGTTTGAAATCACAAGCAAAGAAGATTTTTGAAAAGAGCGAGAGATTTTGAAATTTAAGAAGTGGGAGGAGATGAATAGACTACCCTAAGCACAAATTAAAAGTTAAGAGTTGAAAAGATCTAACCAACGGAATGCAATCCAACATATAAGAATGTCATATAGAAAACTCATTTTCCCTTTGGACTTTGAATCAAGCAATTAACCTTAAGCAATTAGAAAAATCCAGAAATCATGAAGATCAAGGCATCAAATAAAGATAGCCACATCCAAGCAAGCAATTCCCGTAGCTAGCAGTATTCTTTGTCTTCTCATGTATCAGATGAAATATCCCTTGATCAACTCAGAACAAAGCATCAAACACAAGATCAAAATAACAATTAGCAACAAGACAAAGTAGCAGATGAATTCAAACAAAGTCCAAGGCTTGCATCAGATGAAGGCTTAGTTCACAATAACTTGGTCTTAAAATTTTGGCATTGGCTAAGTCCTTTTTGCACAGGGAACGTTTCCTAATCCTAAGTCCAATAGTTCAGATCAAGATCAACAGTCCACCAAATATTTTTTAAGGTTTTTTTTATTATTAAGTATTTTAAGGTCCTAAGACCACAAACAAAATCAAAATGCACAAACAATATATACAATCACAAGATATGGCTCAAATGAGCAAAGTCAAAATGACATAAACATAAACAAGTTAAATGGAATGTAAATGGCAATGAATGATAAACGACTGAAATTTAAATTGCATAAAGTAAATAACTTGAAAGTAAAGCAATATTAACAAGAGTTAGTCAAATGTTAATCAAAAGTTAGTCAAGTGTTAGTGATGATTTTTTTTAATTGATTAAGTCATTCTTTGGATAACACTCAACCATCCATTCACAAGTATGAATCCTTAAACCAAGACATCTTCCATGAGAAGGGATCCAACTTGGATAATTCTACAAGTATGCCACTAGCTCCCATGAATGGTAAAAAAGTCAAGTCTCCATACAATGCCATGAAGAATTGGAGACCTACAATCTCACTTACTAGAATGATATGCCTTGAGGGTCAAATTTAGTTTATGTTAAGCAATCGTAATTGGACTTATGTAGATGTCACAACTATATGAGGTCGGGCAATAAAAATTTAGGTGTTCATGAATGTTAGAGATTTGGTATGAAGAACCAAACTCCTAAAACATACCACACACTAAAAGAAAAAAATCAAGAGCGATGTGCCTATCTTAGTCATACTTGTATTGATGAACCAGTTAGCCTTAAGACATTAGCGATTTCATTGGTCAAATGAAGGAATAGGAAATAATACAGATGAAGATGAAGAGGGAGGGGAAAATAGAAATACAAATTGACCAAGGGAGGATTTTCATCAAATTTAAACCATTCATTCATTTTGGGAGATGAATCATACATTTTATCAATCCCCTAAATCCAATGGTTTTGATCCAACAAAAGTCAAATCAACGTTGACCAAGGCCCAAACAAATAGTCAAACATCACAAGACCATAAAAGTGGCTCAACATAATTTTTACACATTTAATCAATTAAAAATGAATTAAAATGCAGTTTTATTTGGTCAAAACCTAAAATATCTTCAAAACACCAAATAAATGGCCAAGAGATTTGTCTGAGGTCAAACAAGGTCAAAGGACCTTAGACAAAAAATTTCATGATTTTTGAAAAGTCAGAAGTATTTTTAGATAAATAAAAATATGCACAAATACATTTAATTCATGAAAAATATCAAAATTAATCCAAAAAAATAATTTTAATTCATAATAGGAAAGAGGAAAATATTTAAAGATTTTTGGTGAAAATCCCATATTTTTTGGATTAAAAATGAAATTAATATGAATAAAAAAAATAAAAGGATTAAACACAAAATCAGAAATTAAAATAAAAATAGAAAAAACAATGGCCATCAGATCTCCCTCATTAATTGAGGTGGCAGATCTGATGGTCACATGTGCGAGTTCCATGGTGGACTCAAGTCAACTTTTTGTATGCTTGGTAATCAAATGCAACGGTCCAGATTATAACATCGAATCATGATCAAATGGCCAGGAGGTGTGCAAACACACAACCGGAGCTAGGGCTCCGGTCATCTTCTCAGGTGACCTCCACACAACTGGTCCAACTTCATCTCAATGGAAAATGAAAAACAAGGACACTATTTCAAAGAGAAAATTCTCAGGATCACGAATCTGACCTCAATTTTCTCCAATTTCAAGTATATAGAAAGATACATGGATTTGAATTTTGAGGATCATGAACTGAGTTACTACAATTTGACCTCAAACCAACTCAATCTTGTTACCTACATTGGTAGGACTTCAGCCAACCAAAAATCACAAAGAACGGTGAAGAATTGAGAGAGAATCAAAGAGGCGAAAATTCTGAAAAATCACCTTCGAGTGAGCTTGAAACTTGCTTGATCTTGCTGCCAATTGTCCTTGGCTTGACTTCAGAAGCTTGTAGGAGTTGAATTGGATCAAGGAAAGGCTTGGATTCTTGGAGTTTCAATCTCAAAATAGAAGGAGATTTAAAACTCTATTTTCAAATAAAAACCTTCAAGATTATCCTCTAATGGTGAGGGTTTGGATTACAGTCTCAAAGCTTGGGCAGGGTGTCCTTAATTTTGAGCAATGGGGGTCTTATTTATAGGTAATGCATTTGAATTCCACACACTTCCAAAATTGACCAAAATTATCAATTCACTTGCATGCGTGCATGGGCGTGTGATAGGCCCATGAAATGATGTTATCAGGTCCAAAATCCTTCATGTGCAACGCTGAAATCATTCATGTGATCATGCAATGGAGATTGAAATGTGAATGTGAATTTCATCCAAATGAACCCTTGAAAGGAACCCATGCGCAAGTCCTCCAATTCTTGGCCAAATGAGATGATCTTGGACTTTTTGGAAATGTGAGATCACGGGGAACAACTTTCATGTTGAACACTTTTCCATTTGAAGCTTGGATCATAATGAATTTTGAGGTGGAAGTTTGGAAAATCAAACATATTTGAAAATTTTCTAAGTACCAAGTAAAATGTTCACTTATTCCACCTTGAATATCTTTTACTATGGGCTTCAAATGGAAAAAGTTCCTTCATCAAAGTTATGCATTTTAGAAGTTGAGGAAAATCACTTGTTCAATGGTAATGACCCAAAATGATCTATAATGTTTCCTCTTGGCACATGCCATTGCAAGTTGAATTTGAATTTTCTCAAAGAATAAACGGTTGAAAGGAAATCTTGAATTTTATCATGAAACTTTAATGGCTTTCATCTCATAAAAATTGAGCAAGTTATGGTCCTTGGATGTTGACCTTCTAACTAGGATTTAGACAAAATTACATATAATTGTTCACTATAAAAAATGACTTTACAAGCAAAACTATACATAGACATATTTTTGGTATTTTGGTTAGTAAATAATGAAAAACAAAGTATGGTACACTAAAGTCTGCTTGGTGACCTCTCACAATGCAAACCCAATGAATGAGGGGTAATGAGGATGCCAAGGTGGGATCCAAAAGCTAATGCATATGATGAGATAGCATGAGGGATGTTAGGGTCAAAATTGGGGTCTTACACTGCTGCTAGGAAAATGTGTTTAGTGTCTGATCTTGCGATTCCTGTGAAATTCAAGACCCCTGATTTCGATAACTACGAGGGCCACTCATGCCCCAAAAGTTACCTCATCATGTACTATCGAAAGATGGTTGCGCACGTCGAGGACGATAAACTTATGATACATTGATTTCAAGATAGCTTGAGGGGTGCTCCCTCTAAGTGGTACTTAAGCCTTGGTCGTAGTAGAATTTGTTATTTCCAAGACTTATATGATACTTCATCAAGCATTATAAATATAACATGATTATGGCCCCGGATAGGAGGCAATTGCTCAACATGTCGTAGAAAGATAACGATTCTTTCAAATAATATGCACAATGATGGAAGGAGGTGGCCTCACAAGTTGAACCACCCCTTGTTGAGAAGGAATCAGTAGATTGGTTCATGGATACAATAAAGCCTATGTTATATGAAAGGAGGGAGAGTAGTGTACCGACAAGTTTCTCTGACTTGATTGTCGTGGGTATAAAGATTGAGCTTGGATTGAAAAATGAAAAAATGAAAACCACCACTGAAACATCCATAACAATGGGTGAAACGAACATAGTGTCAACCAGTCAAAGAAGGAGTCACTCGTGGAAGAAGCAGCAACCAAGTCCATGCACCTCGATCCCTTCTCAATTCTGGTTTCTAAATTGGATCTTCTTTCCATACACTCTAGTTTTAAGGGGGTATTAAACTAAAAATCTGTTATTTAATTAAGTATATAGTCGTTCGATAGAAAAAGTTGGTAAAATTATGTATATAGTCATTAGATAGAAAAAGTCTAACGAAATTTTAGCTTTAATTTGTTAGAAATCTGTATATATATTTTTGTACAGTTTAATATTGAAATTGAGATTTTTTAAATCTTCATTTTTATTAAGTTGTAATGATATTTACATACAACTTAACAAGATTTTTTTTTAAAATAACCTATTTTTTTAATTAAAATTCTAAAATAATCATTTTTTCAAAAAAATTATCGAAATAAGCACTTTGCAAAAAAACACCTAACCTAGACGTCAGTTGAATTGGCGCATCCAATGAAAATGTTATTCATTGGCGCCACATGCACTGACGCATCCATGGCGAAGACGCCAATATGAGTGGCGCATGCATGTGTAGGCGCCACATGCAATGGCGCATCCATGTGTAGGCGCCGCATGCAATGGCGCATACATAGTCCATGCATGTGTAAGCTGTAACACCCTTCTAAAATACCCCAAATATTTAATTAAAATAACAACATATAAATCAGAGTAATCATGCAATTAAGGGTGTCACACATTTATTTCGCACCATTCGTCATACTATTTAGTCATGCTCATTATTTAACTCAAAACATAAAGTATTGCACAATACGCAGCGGATAGAGATCAAATCGATCATTCAAAACATGTAACATACTACATGTAAACTGGTTCAACAAACATCAACAACACAATTAAAATGTTCCCTCCCGATGTTACATCTATCAGAGCATGACCCACTAAGGAGACTACACTAGACTCCAAGCATTAGCTTCTACTCAATCACTGCTCGTTACCTGAAAAATAGTTGTAAGGGTGAGTTCCGCAATCGATATAATAAGCATTATAGAATATAATGTCATGTTAAGTAATTTAACACATTAATCACCCTAATCGTATCCCACATTCAGTAACGGCACATCAACTCAAATATCATACTCAATATCAACACAATTCATACTCATGCTCAATGCCAACACAACACACGTATAACATTGGAATACATCCATTCATATTATACACTACACATATATTATGCAATGAGACTCCATGCATGCGGTACCGACTATTCATGAACATATAGTTCAACTTCACCGACCAAATCCAGGTACGGCTACCAAGCTCACCAGTCCCACTCATTTGAGACCTAGTGACTCACATCACTAATTCCTCACCATGGGAATTAGCTACCACCCCAAGGGCCATGCTATGCACGCTAATTCACCTAGCATGCAAACATCAAAAACAGTCCAAATGACTAACATCACTAATTCCTCACCATGGGAATTAGCTACCACCATAAAGGCCACATTATGCACGCTAATCACCTAGCAATGCAACATCACAACAATAATCCACAATGGACCGATGCTCACTCTCTAAGCCATAAAACAGTCCATTCACAACATATGCATAACATACACATTCACAACATTATGCATACCATCATACATTATCAACACATGTATCAACACATCATATCATGTCAAATAATTAAACACAGTATTAGCACACTCTACTAATACCTATACTGCTCAAAACACCGGGAAATAATCCCTACTATATCACACACCGATATAGGCAACCATCAATTAGGCACACAACATTTTAATTAACAATTTTTCCACTCTGCAACAGTGTTAACCGGTTAACGCCCTGGGTTAACCGGTTAACGTAGCACAAACACGCTTCCTGTCCCAAAACTTAACAGTGTTAACCGGTTAACGCCCTGGGTTAACCGGTTAACGCAGCACAATCAGCCATATCTCAGCATTCACAACAGTGTTAACCGGTTAACACCCTGGGTTAACCGGTTAACGCAGACAAAATAGCAATTATTCAAAATACATAACAGTGTTAACCGGTTAACACCCTGGGTTAACCGGTTAACGCAAGACAGAAGCTGTTCCTGCGCTAACACAAGGCAGAATGCAGAATTCTCCGCATTTTCCGCCGTTGGAGGACTTCCGGACCTCCGATTCCAATTCCGTAAACACAGATTCAATTACAGCCTAAACACAGTTTATCCAACATAATTTTCCAGCATTCATAATCCCAATTAGGGTCAATTCAACGGCTTATCACTACCCATTACATGCTAACCCATAATACCCATTAAACGACGATAAACCCCCCTTACCTGAGTTAATCCGGCAATCTCTAAGCTCCAAGCTTTTCTCTTCTCCAACCTTTGCCCTTGCTCTTCCTCTTTGCCCTTTCTCCACTTTCCACTTTTCAGCCGCTTCTCTGTTTCACGTAAAACTCTTTTTACCAAATGGGATTCTTTTTCCTTACTTCACACTTATATATTTTCCAATAATTATCATTCCAAAATAATAATAATAATCCAAAAATTCCAATTATTTAACTAAATTAATAAATATACTATTAATTTAAATCAAATAATTATCTTATTTTTATTGGGGTGTTACAACTCTCCCCCACTAAAAGATATTTCGTCCTCGAAAACATACCTCAAGCGAATAACTCCGGATAAGACTCCTTCATCTGACTCTCCAATTCCCAAGTCATATTGCCACCTGCTGGTCCTCCCCAAGCTACCTTCACCAAGGCAATCTCTTTACCCCGCAACTGCTTCAACTCTCGATCCTCGATCCTCATAGGTGATGTTTCAACAGTCAGGTTATCTCTTACCTATACATCATCTATTTGGACTACATGCGACGGATCATGAATGTACCTCCTCAACTGAGACACATGAAAAACCTCATGCAAATTCGCAAGCGACGGCGGTAAAGCGATACGATAGGCTACCTCCCCTATCCTCTCCAAAATCTGGTAAGGACCAATAAATCGAGGTGTCAACTTCCTCGACTTCAAAGCTCGACCAACCCCAGTTATCGGAGTAACACGAAGAAACACATGATCTCCCTCTTGGAACTCAAGTGACTTCCTCCTCTTGTCGTGATAACTCTTCTGACGAATCTGAGCAATTCTCATCTTCTCCTGAATCATCTTAATCTTTTCTGTGGTTTGTTGAACAATCTCCGGTCCAACCACATCACTCTCACCGGACTCATACCAACATAAAGGTGTCCGACATCTCCTACCATACAAAGCTTCAAACGGTGCCATACCAATGCTCGAATGAAAACTATTGTTGTAGGTAAACTCAATCAAAGGCAAATAACAATCCCAAGCACCTCCCTTTTCCAAAACACAAGCCCTCAAAAGATCCTCTAGTGACTGAATCGTCCTCTCAGTCTGACCACCAGTCTGCGGATGATATGCAGAACTCAATCTCAGCTTAGTTCCCATAGCCTTCTGCAAACCTTCCCAGAACTTCGATGTAAATCTAGGATCTCTGTCCGAAACAATACTCGACGGAATACCATGCAAACTTACAATCTTCTCAATATACAACTCAGCTAATTTCTCTAACGGATAATCCATTCTGATCGGAATGAAATGAGCCGACTTTGTCAATCTATCAACAATCACCCAAATAGCTTCACAATTCTTATTTGTCCTTGGCAAACCAGACACAAAATCCATACTGATACTATCCCACTTCCACTCTGGAATAGTCAACGGTTGCATTAGCCCAGACGGCTTCTGATGCTCAATCTTTGACTTCTGACAAGTTAAACAGGAATAAACAAAACTCGCAATTTCTCTTTTCATTCCCGGCCACCAAAATAACTTTTTCAAATCATGATACATCTTCGTAGCTCCAGGATGAATACTCAGGCCACTACGATGTCCTTCCTCCAGAATACTCTTCTTAAGTTCGGTAACATCCGGAATACACACCCGATTACCAAATTTCAAAACACCATTCTCATCAACTCTGAATTCACCACCTTGACCTTGATTCACTAAAGTCAACTTATCAACCAAAAGCACATCGGATTGCTGACCCTCTCTAATCTCATCCAGAATACCACTCGTTAACTTCAACATTCCCAATTTAACACTATTGTGAGTACTCTCACACACCAAACTCAAGTCTCTAAACTGCTCAATTAAATCCAATTCTTTAATCATTAACATAGACATATGCAATGATTTCTGACTCAATGCATCAGCCACTACGTTTGCTTTACCCGGATGGTAATTCAAACCAAAGTCATAATCCTTCAGAAACTCTAACCATCTCCTCTGTCTCATATTCAACTCTTTCTGATCAAACAAATACTTTAAACTCTTATGGTCACTGAAAACTTCAAATCTTGACCCGTACAAGTAATGCCTCCATAACTTCAGAACAAATACCACAGCTGCCAACTCTAAATCGTGTGTCGGATAGTTCCTTTCATGAATCCTCAGTTGTCTCGAAGCATAAGCTATAACCTGCTTATTCTGTATCAACACACCACTCAAACCCAACAATGAAGCATCACAGTAAACCTCAAATGATTCCGACGAACTCGGTAATATCAGAATAGGAGCAGTAGTCAACCTTCTCTTTAACTCTTGGAAACCTTCTTCACATTTTGAGTCCCAAACAAATGCTTGCCCCTTTCTAGTCAACATCGTCAACGGTAACGCCAACTTAGAAAATCCCTCAATGAATTTCCTATAGTAACCAGCCAATCCAAGGAAACTTCGAATCTCAGCAACAGACTTCGGAGCTTCCCACTTAGACACCGCTTCTATCTTAGAAGGATCAACAGCAACACCACCTCTTGAAATCACATGACCAAGAAAACTAACCTCCTCTAACCAAAATTCACACTTGGATAGTTTAGCAAATAACTTCTTTTCTCGTAGAACTTCTAAAACCACTCTCAAATGCTCAGCATACTCTTCTTCAGATTTCGAATACACCAAAATGTCATCAATAAACACCACAACAAACTTGTCTAGGTACGGATGGAAAATCCTATTCATATACTCCATGAATACTCCAGGCGCATTAGTCACACCAAAAGGCATTACAGAATACTCATAATGTCCATACCTTGTTCTGAAAGCAGTCTTCTGAATATCCTCAGTTTTCACACGTATCTGATGATATCCCGATCTCAAATCTATCTTGCTGAACACACTCGCACCAACCAACTGATCCATCAAATCATCAATCCTCGGCAAAGGATACCGATTCTTGATCGTCACTTTATTCAGTTGCCTGTAGTCCACACACAACCTCATAGTACCTTCTTTCTTCTTAACCAATAACACTGGTGCACCCCACGGTGACACACTCGGACGAATAAATTTCTTATCCAACAGATCTTCCAGCTGACTCTTCAATTCAGCTAACTCAACAGCAGACATACGGTACGGAGCCATCGATATCGGTCTAGTACCAGGTACCAAATCAATCGAGAATTCAACTTCACGCTCTGGCGGCAATTCATTCACTTCTTCAGGAAACACATCAGGAAAATCACACACCACGGCTAGATCGCCAATCACCAGTTTATCTTTAGCCTCCAAAGTCGCTAACAACATAAACAACTCTGCCCCACCTGCTACTTCCTCATTCACCTGCCTTGCTGATAGAAACAAATCCTTACCTTCCTCAATCTCAGGAAATATCACAGTCTTATCAAAACAGTTGATAGAAACTCGGTTAAACACCAACCAGTTCATACCCAAGATAACATCAATCTGCACTAATGGAAGACACACAAGGTCTATCCCAAAGTCTCTACCAAAAATACTCAAAGGACAATTCAAACAAACTGAAGTAGTAGTCACTGAACCCTTCGCAGGAGTATCAATCACCATACTTCCATGCATCTCAGATATCTCTAACTTAAGTTTCACAGCACAGTCCAAAGATATAAAGGAATGAGTAGCACCGGTGTCAATAATAGCTACAAGAGGAAAGCCATTAATATAACACGTACCTCAGATCAAACGATCGTCTGCAAAAGTCTCAGAACCCGATAAAGCAAAGACCTTGCCTCCCGACTGGTTCTCCTTCTTTGGCTTAGGACACTGTGGACTGATATGACCCACCTCTCCACAGTTGAAGCAAGTCAGAGTCTTCAACCGGCACTCTGCAGCCAAATGACCACCTTTACCACACTTGAAACACTTCTTCTCAGCACTGGTACACTCGTGGAAACGATGTCCCGCCTGACCACATCTGTAACACTTAGCAGGAGCACTAGAGTCTCCCCCACTAGGCCTCTTCATCCCACTCTGTCTCTGGAACCCTTTGCCAGCTGCATACGGTTTCCCACGATCATTCTGATTCTTGCCTCTCCTATCAACCCTCTGCTGATAGCTCTCCGCTCTGGCTTTGGAATCCTGTTCAAAAATCCTGCAACAGTCCACCAAATCAGAAAACACTCTAATCCGCTGATACCCAATAGCCTGCTTGATCTCAGGACGTAACCCGTTCTCAAACTTCACACATTTTGAAAATTCTCCCGCAGCCTCATTATAGGGAGTGTAATACTTTGACAGCTTTGTGAACTTAGCAGCATACTCAGTAACAGACCTGTTACCCTGCTTCAATTCTAAGAACTCTATCTCTTTCTTTCCTCTGACATCCTCTGGAAAGTACTTCCTCAGGAATCTCTCTCTGAACACAGCCCAAGTGATCTCAGTATTCCCAGCGGTTTCCAACTCAGTGCGGTTAGCAACCCACCAATCATCAGCCTCTTCTGACAGCATATGCGTACCGAACCTGACCTTCTGGTTATCGGCACACTCAGTTACTCGGAAGATTCTCTCGATCTCCTTCAACCACTTCTGAGCGCCATCTGGATCGTATGCTCCCTTGAACATTGGAGGATTGTTCTTCTGGAACTCACTCAATTGACGAGCAGCTCCCATTCCCACAACATTCGGATTCCCTCCAAGTACTCCAGCTAGCATACCCAGAGCCTCAGCAATCGCAGCATCGTCTCTACCTCTTCCAGCCATCTCTAATCTGAAAACCCAACAAGCTAAAACAATAAGTACTGATAGGGTTACACAACACCTATCCCGTACAGGGGAAACAGAATAATTACGACTCGACTCGATCGACTATGCTCTGATACCACTAATGTAACACCCTTCTAAAATACCCCAAATATTTAATTAAAATAACAACATATAAATCAGAGTAATCATGCAATTAAGGGTGTCACACATTTATTTCGCACCATTCGTCATACTATTTAGTCATGCTCATTATTTAACTCAAAACATAAAGTATTGCACAATACGCAGCGGATAGAGATCAAATCGATCATTCAAAACATGTAACATACTACATGTAAACTGGTTCAACAAACATCAACAACACAATTAAAATGTTCCCTCCCGATGTTACATCTATCAGAGCATGACCCACTAAGGAGACTACACTAGACTCCAAGCATTAGCTTCTACTCAATCACTGCTCGTTACCTGAAAAATAGTTGTAAGGGTGAGTTCCTCAATCGATATAATAAGCATTATAGAATATAATGTCATGTTAAGTAATTTAACACATTAATCACCCTAATCGTATCCCACATTTAGTAACGGCACATCAACTCAAGTATCATACTCAATATCAACACAATTCATACTCATGCTCAATGCCAACACAACACACGTATAACATTGGAATACATCCATTCATATTATACACTACACATATATTATGCAATGAGACTCCATGCATGCGGTACCGACTATTCGTGAACATATAGTTCAACTTCACCGACCAAATCCAGGTACGGCTACCAAGCTCACCAGTCCCACTCATTTGAGACCTAGTGACTCACATCACTAATTCCTCACCATGGGAATTAGCTACCACCCCAAGGGCCATGCTATGCACGCTAATTCACCTAGCATGCAAACATCAAAAACAGTCCAAATGACTAACATCACTAATTCCTCACCATGGGAATTAGCTACCACCATAAAGGCCACATTATGCACGCTAATCACCTAGCAATGCAACATCACAACAATAATCCACAATGGACCGATGCTCACTCTCTAAGCCATAAAACAGTCCATTCACAACATATGCATAACATACACATTCACAACATTATGCATACCATCATACATTATTAACACATGTATCAACACATCATATCATGTCAAATAATTAAACACAGTATTAGCACACTCTACTAATACCTATACTGCTCAAAACAGCGGGAAATAATCCCTACTATATCACACACCGATATAGGCAACCATCAATTAGGCACACAACATTTTAATTAACAATTTTTCCACTCTGCAACAGTGTTAACCGGTTAACGCCCTGGGTTAACCGGTTAACGCAGCACAAACACGCTTCCTGTCCCAAAACTTAACAGTGTTAACCGGTTAACGCCCTGGGTTAACCGGTTAACGCAGCACAATCAGCCATATCTCAGCATTCACAACAGTGTTAACCGGTTAACACCCTGGGTTAACCGGTTAACGCAGACAAAACAGCAATTATTCAAAATAGATAACAGTGTTAACCGGTTAACACCCTGGGTTAACCGGTTAACGCAAGACAGAAGCTGTTCCTGCGCTAACACAAGGCAGAATGCAGAATTCTCCGCATTTTCCGCCGTTGGAGGACTTCCGGACCTCCGATTCCAATTCCGTAAAAAGCTATACGTTCGGAAATTCACAACTAACCCAAACACAGATTCAATTACAGCCTAAACACAGTTTATCCAACATAATTTTCCAGCATTCATAATCCCAATTAGGGTCAATTCAACGGCTTATCACTACCCATTACATGCTAACCCATAATACCCATTAAACGACGATAAACCCCTCTTACCTGAGTTAATCCGGCAATCTCTAAGCTCCAAGCTTTTCTCTTCTCCAACCTTTGCCCTTGCTCTTCCTCTTTGCCCTTTCTCCACTTTCCACTTTTCAGCCGCTTCTCTGTTTCACGTAAAACTCTTTTTACCAAATGGGATTCTTTTTCCTTGCTTTACACTTATATATTTTCCAATAATTATCATTCCAAAATAATAATAATAATCCAAAAATTCCAATTATTTAACTAAATTAATAAATATACTATTAATTTAAATCAAATAATTATCTTATTTTTATTGGGGTGTTACATAAGCGGTATTTCAAAAACGATTCAATGTCCAAATTCAGACAACCTTACCGTCCACAAACCACTCAACCACAACGACCCAACTACGATAACACGAACGCCGAACTCAATTACGGCAGCGCCGTTGACGGCAACACCCCTAACTATTACGTAGAAATGATGACAAATTTATCAAATACCGCTGAATCTTCCAACGGACCTTCTCACTAGCCACCATTGCATCATGTCAGCACTCAAAGATCCCAAACGTCAAAGAAATCGTGGGAGACCTTGAAGGTAGGTCAACGCACCGAGATGTAGAATAGGGGGCGTTTCAATCGGACGGGTCATTGATTTTCTTATAAATTGTTATGTATTTTAAATTTATACAGTATGCGCCAAATGTAATGGCACATACACATGATATATAGTAAGTATACGCAAATTGCATTGACTTTACTTCATACATGCGTCAATAGTATTGACGTCCATGCTCAAGGACAAAATGCATGCGTCAATCCAACTGACAAATGCTTTAAATGTGTGTATAAAACATTGTTATTTCAAAAAATAACTTTGAAATAGTGATTATTTTAAAATTTAAATTGAAATACTTGGTTATTTAAAAAAATCACTTAACAAATCTCTCATTTTATTTGATAGTAAATATTAGTATTGTAGAGAATGAGAAGTGAATAATTTAAAATTATCAGGCCGCAGTCAAAGTTTATGATGGGTCGTTTTCACTCCTGGAATAATAGCTATATATCTACGAAAGCAAGGGATGTCATAGATTATAGTTATTTTACTATTTAACCTTTTTGTGGACCTCCAGAAGTATGATTATTGACTTGTGAGGCACACATTTTATGGACCAATAATTCAATGATTATTTTCGCCACCATGTATGGACCAATAATTCAATGATTATTTTCGCCACCATAGAAATGTCACTTTTTTTGGTCTAGTTGTAGATTTCACACTTCAGGTTAGTTGAATAAACACCAAATCATCATAAATGGAGTTCAATAGATCAACAAAAGTGGGAAATTGTGATGGTACTTGCTAACATATTAGTAAAGTTATTGCTCTAAACTTTAATTAGGGTGAGTTCGAATATTGATCACTATATATTACTATTCCAAATTATAAAAAAATAATAATAACAATGATTAGTTAATATGCTTTAGAAGTCATAGTTCAAGATCTTTCTCAATTTTATACATAAAATGGTGATTTGATATGTCATATTCAAAATTCTAGTCAACAGATCAATCCAACTAAATATAAATTTTATGGAGGAGGTATTTATGGATCTAAATTGAGGTACATTATATATATGATTGGATTTATTGTGAGAGATACACCATGTAACTTTCTTTGAGTTCCTATATTCAAAGGCAAATCTAAAATTCATCATTTTCATATCATAGCATTATTTAACTATCTTGTAATTATATATATGATTGAATTTATTGAAAAAGAAACCTTTTTTATGATGGGTAGGGTTTGGTCTAGTAAGTATACCCGAAATGCTTATGTATAGTCCTAGGGTTTATGAATGGTTAATCAATCTATTGAACAAACTAGATTCTTGTATTAGAAATTTTGTGTGGACATGTATCTTAGACAATAGAAAGTCGATTACTATATTTTGAAAGGTTATTTGCTCACCTTTGTCTAAATGAGGTCTTGATCTAAGAGATTTTAAGACGATAAATAAAGCTTTTTTTATATCTTTAATGGACGTTGTTGACTACCAATAATCAATGGTCTTCTATGCTTATTAGTAGATAATTCAGCATAAAAAAATCAATCATGCATCATATTTCTTCTTCAATATGACATGACATTAAGAATTCTTTTCTTTCTAAAGGAACATAGTAGATGACAGGTTAGTAATGGAAGAAAAAAAACATTTATCTATGGGCTGACATTTATACAAAGTTAATTATTTACACACAATATTACCATTAGATATTCAATTTATGGAATCTTCTAAGGCCAATTCAATTATCCAAAACATAAATTGGAACATTCCTCATAGCTTATGCATTTTAAATCCTCAAATTATTGAAGACATTTTGATGATTTACTTGTCATTTGATGATTATGTTCTTGATAAACTCATTTGGAAAAGATCTACAAATGTTTATCTATCTTTTATATTTTGCCTTCTTGGAAAAAATTCATTTGGCATCCTTACATATCACCTACTAAGTAATTAGTGACTTAGAAACTAATGCATAATGTTATTGCAACAAAAGATAACCCGATTCGAAGGGAAATGCATATGTTTTAGAGGCACGCTCTCTATATTCATGATATGAAAACTGCAAACCCGTTATTTATGAGATGCATGTACACATTACTTTTCTGGCATTGGATGAAGAGATTGTTTGACATTAAGATTGATAAAATTAGTTATGAAAGCTTATTCAAACTTGATGGTAGAAATTGGAGCTCTCAAATTCAAAATATGATCATCACTCTCATCATAATAATTCTTTGGAAAGCATGAAACATAACAAATGATATTTGGTTTCAAAATGATATCATTGACTTTGATAGAGACATTCTTAAAGCTGAAAAGTTGATCTATATGACATCTACTTCTTTCCAGGGGAACATGTACTCTTCAATTCACGAGTTTAAAATTATTAAATGCTTTGAAATTTAATATCAAACTCCCCTCGCACCTAGAACCATACAAGTTAATTGGTGTTTTCCTAGTCATAATTGAATTAAGTGAAACACGAATGGAGCTTCAAGAGGAAATCCTAGAATATTAACTTGTGTTGACATATTTAGGGATGATTTAGAAACATTCTTGGGAGTTTTATCAGTTAAGATTTGATTTTCCACCTCCTTTCAAGCTGAATTGTATGGAGTCACACTTGCTATCAAATATGCTTCCACGAAGAGTTGGAGAAATGCTTGACTTGAAATTGACTCAATGTTTGTCATTCGTGCATTTTCTAATTTGAATATTGTTCATTGACATCTAATAATTAAATGGAAAATACTTTACTCACTATATGCTCCTTTAGGTTTAATATATCTCACATTTTCAAAAAGGGAAATGCATATGCGAATAGATTAGCCAATGCCGATTTTTTGTTATCATTACACTTTGTGGGGCTCATTCCTATTTGTGATTTTGAAAGTTTTTTGTTATCATTACACTTTCTAGGATTTTTGATGCATTAGGTTTTATGTATATATTTGTTTTTTTTCTCCTTATTCTTATCGTATTAATATCTATTAAAAGATTGATGATCATTTGAAAGGAAAGGTGAAAAGAATATCGTATTAATATCTATTAAAAGATTTCTGATCATTTGAAAGGAAAAGTGAAAAGAATAGTTTTAGGTATGTCTCTTTTTTATCCATGTTATAATTTAATTGATATTTCATGATATGAGAACACATTTAAAGTAGATAAGTTAATGAAGTGTATCTCCTCCAAAAATAATTTATAAAAAATTGTTGTCAATTTATAGAATTAGATAATGGTGGTAACTTTCAAATAAAAATGAATTGTATGTTAAGATGAAGATACAAAGTATTGGAAAAGGCTAGGAGAAAAGATTCGTAGTACAATATTACATGTTTTACCCACTAGGGAATTACATGCTTCTGAGGCACTTAAGGATATTCTTGAAAACAACCTGATGAGCATCACTGGAATCAGACTAGTACTTACTTGTTACACTTAATGTAACATCCTACTTTCCGACTCAATAATTAATAAATAAAATATATTTCTATCAAAGTAGGATGTCACTTCACAATCCATGAAGTCTGAATGTTACTTCATTTAATCAAAAATATAGTCCAAACAGCGGAATTAAACAAAAGTATGGCATTCATAGCCTTAACAAATCATCCACACCAAAAGTTATTCAATAATTAATTTAAATTAAAAGATGCATAAGATAATAACATAAAGAAAACAACTTGTTCCCCGATGTTACGTATCAGAGCAACTCCACTAGTAGACTCGACTGATAACAACATGAGGTACATCGTAAACTACTTAGGTACCTGATTGTCTATATTCTGAGGGAGCACATACACAACAAACACAAAAGGGGTGAGTAAATCATTCATATAATAAATACTGTATAATAATTAAGAGAGTAATATTTATACACACAAATCACATTCATTCTCACCATAATAAATGCATAAGCGCAACATAATTACAATGCAATAAAACCCGACAATATTACACGATGCATGTGGTACCAATAATCATCAGTGGATCATCATACAAATCCGATTCCCCCTTTGAAATCCTTAACTTCCCCTTATGAATTTCGCACAAGTCTTTTTTCCCCCTTCGTACCTATGACTTATCTCCTTTAACATATCAACAATGAATGCATGACATGGTAATAATGAAATTAACATAACAATTATAATAATATTTAGTGATCCACAATCAATCGCACAATTGCAACCATGTATAATGTAATCCACTCTTATGGACTACTTGTAGCGGTAAACTTTTTGAGTTTAAGTTGTTGATTAACTTAACTCGCAAAGCAACAGTCTCCACCGCACTTTTATTATTTCCATAGGAAAAGGGAAAAAGTAAGAACAAAACCCAAAGAAGTTTTAAAACAAAACTAACAAAAAGAGATAAGGGTCTAGGGGTTGGTTATACAAAGGGAAGTTATTAGAATCCTAAACACATGTAGTCCTCTATATGAACCTATTTGAAAATATGTATATTTTGGCTTTAAAATGGTTTTATTTGCAAAAGATTGGGGAGATGGGAAAATAAATATGTTTTTTAATTTTTGTGTTTGCCAAGACTTTTGGAGTCTCATGCCTACGTACCAACAAAGTGAAATGGAGGATCAAAACCTAGTATTTCGTGGTAAAAATAACAAAGATGTTTGTTCTGATTCTTTTTAATGAAAATGAATTTTGTCATTTTGAGGAGAATACTCAACTAATCACCCACAAGAATGAGAACTTTGCATCATCATGATAATGACTCCAACTTGGATAGAGATCAACAAATATGCCACTAACTCTCTTAGATGGAAAATAATTATCATCAATACTATGGTGATAGGATAATTATATTTCAACTACGGAAATAACTCATGTCTAAATTTTTAAAAAAGTTTTAAAAGAAAAAGTGCACAAAGGGCACAAATTTATTTGAATGAGTTCATCCATTTGTTAAGTATTCTTTGAAATTAATCCGAACATTCTTAGGATGGATTAACATTTTATTAAGAAAAGATTTTTGAAAATCACTTGATAAAAGTCAAGGTTTATTGAGAAAGTGGTTCAAGTTTGAAAACAAGAATATTTGAAAAAAGGAGAGAAGATTTTGAAAATCAAAGAAGGAGAGAAGAAGAAGTGACTATCATAAAGCATGAAGTAAAAGCTAGGGAGGAAAGATCTAACCAAGAGATAGCAAGCTTTATAACATAAGTCAAACAAGAATTCCCTTCTTTGGGTTAAACCTCAAGCAAGCCAAATAAGCAAAGAATAAACCATGTATCAGATAAAACCATGATAACCTAGCCAAGTCTTTAAAAGAAGTCCAAAGTCAAAGGCACCAGATGAATCTGAAGGTCTCAAATCACCAACTCTCAAAGTAAGGGTCAAGATCTTAGTCCTATGTCCATAACTCCACAACAATGCTAAGGATAGTACCCATAGATCCATGAATCAAGATAACCATTTTTTAAGGGTTTTTCCTTTATTAATGTGTTTGGATCCAAATACGTGTGGAATCAAGCTTAATTCGTGCAAAATGAATTTGATCATGAAGTGAGAAAAGTGTGACTTGCAATCCATCAAAACTTAGCCAAATGATGCGTTTCAAGGCTCAATTAAATTCTGGAGACTTGGTTAAACATGTTTAGGTCCAAAACGCATGCTAATTTGGCTTGTAATTGAGAATTAGTGAAGTTCAAATTCGGACCATGGTGATTTCTTCAGTTCCAAGCCATGTTCAACTCAATGGGGCATCTTGCTCATGAGGCTTTTTAATCCTATTCTTTTTGCAATGTGTTTACATCATAACAAAGATTACAATATGCCAAGAAAAGTTGCATTTGAATACTTGAGCACAAATTTATGTCATGTTGAAGTTGGCACAAAAAACTGGTCATGTAACTTAGAAAAATCTAAGTCCCAAATGGCTAAAAATGACATGTAATGTCTCAATGAATTTAATGTTCTTCCAAGTGTAATTTGACTTTGATCCTTGAAGAAAACTTGTAGAGGGCATCAAAAATGATATTACACAAAAAGAATCAGCCTCAAATGTTAAAAATTGAAGAATTTGTAAGCCTTGAAAGTTGGGAAAATGTCACTTGAAAATAGGTCAAATTTCACTAAGTCCGCGAATGACTTATAATGTCTCCAAACCTTTGATGATCCTCCAAGCATAATTGGCTCTTATGATGTAAATAGAAGTTGTAGAGAATATTTAGGAGAGTCATATGTAAATATAATCATTCAAAATTGTTGAGATTAGAATGAGTTGTGATCCTTGGAACATTGACTTCATATGTTGACTTTTTGGTCAAACCACTTGGAACAAGCTTGTGCACTTGGACTTTTATTGCATTTCAAGGTACATAGATGATCATATGAACTTAAAATAGGATGTCCTTTAATATCTATTGATTAGATTTCTCAAAGTTTGAGGTAACTTGTTGAGTAAGACATGGAAATAAACACATGAACCTTTTACTTTTCTTGAGAAGTTAGCAACAAAAGTTTGAGATACACTTGATCAATAAATGAGATTGAAAGATGATTGGGGACCTTAGAGATCATTCCTTGAGAGATATTCCCTTGAGAATCAATGGTTGAAATAAACAAGACATATTTTTACTATTTTAATCATTTGTTAGATGAGTAATGAAAATATAAACACAAAAGTAAAACACTAACAAAGAGGTTCTTGATGATCCCTGCAAAAGGCAAACCCAAAGATGAGAGGGAGAAAACCAAGATGTGATATTGTTTGTATGCAAGGATGCAAATTATATGTGGGATCTTAGTGTTAAAAATTATGGTATGACAGATGTCCCTATTTAAGTTTCTTCAATTTAGATATATGAAGATTAAGATCTTCGTCTCAACGAGATTGGGGAGATTTAAATACAGAAAACCCAATGTTTGTCCATAAGATACTACAAAAATACTTATGATATTATATGAATGCAAACAATGATATATGTGGAGGAATATAGCTCTACAAGAGACAAAGAATGACTGGTGAAAAGAGGATACTAGAACTCCGCGGGGAAATAAAAGATTCTAAAGGGGAACCCGAATGGGGACAAATAAAGTCCCACAGGGGAAACAACCTGACTCGGGAATAACTATTGTGTTGGAAAGAAACCAATGCATAGTTAGAAAACAAACGAACCAAGGGCCCAACGGGGGAAGACTTAACAAGGCAAGACTTCACCAGGAAAAAAATAAAGGGGGATACCCAACTCCACTAGGGGAGAAATTCCCTATCTATCAGCCAAGTGATAGCTTAACAAAGGTAATCAACTATAGGAAAAATTACCAATTACCAACCAAGTGAAAGCTTAACAAAAGTAACAAATCAAAGGTAAAATAGATATTACCAACTATCAACCAAGTGATAACTTAACAAAGGTAACTGTAAGACCCCAATTTTGACCCTAAGATCCCTCATGTTATCTCATAATATGCATTGGCTTTGGGATCACACCTTCGCATCCTCCTTACCCCTCATTCATTGGGTTTGCATTGGGAGAGATCACTAAGCATATTTTATTGTATCATACTTTGTTTTTCATTATTTACTAACCAAAATTCCAAAAGTATGTCTATGTATAGTTTGTTACTTTTGTAGGTAGTGTGTGTGTTCACCCATGCTCCATCAAGCTCATATCTAGGGTTTGAGACCCTCAATGCAAGGAGATCAATCACGAGACGGTTTACATTGGTTCTAGACATTATATATGGATCCCCATGATCTTCCAATATCATTTTAATCAAGAATTAATCAAGATTTTGAAGCTTGTTTTCCTTGGAAGCCTTAATTCATCTAGGTATCTTGTGTGACTTCCTTAGCAAGCTTCTCCATCATTTGATCAAATATATCAAGGTATACTTCATATTACATCATATTACTCATATATGATCCTCCATGAGTCCCAAAGATCAAGATAATGTCAAGTTTTCAAGATGGTTCATTGTGGTTGACTATAGGAAGTGAGCTGGTCAAAATTGGAGTTCCCTAGACCCTATCTCCTACAGTGTTTGTCATATGCAAATTATTCCAAGAGAAACATTACTCCTTATGACATTCCAAACAACTTTCATGTTGAAGTAAAGATCTATTTTTGCTTGTAAAGTCATTTTTTATGGTGGAAGATTATAGGTCATTTTGTCTGAACCCTAGTTAGGAGGTCAACTTCCAAGGACCATAACTTGCTCAATTATTATGATATTAAAGCAATTAAAGTTCCATGATAAAATTCAATATGTCCTTTTAAACGTTTATGTTTGGAAGAAGTTCAAATTCAACTTGAAAATGCATGTTCCAAGAGGAAACATTATAGGTCATTTTGGGCCATTACCATTGAACAAGTGATTTTCCTCAACTTCTAAAATGCATAACTCCTTCATGCAAATTCCAAATGAGGTCCAATTTGTGACCAAATTTAAGAGGTTTGATATATCTATAACTTTGATGAATGAACTGTTTCCATTTGAAGTCCATAGAAAATGTTATTCAGGTGGAAGAAGTGAACATTTGGATTGGTACTTAGAAAATTTTCAAATATGTTTGATTTTCCAAACTCCCACCTTAAATTTTATCATGATCCATGCTTCAAATGGAAAACATTTCAACATGAAAGTTGTTCCTCTTGATCTCACCTTTCTAAAAAGTCAAAGATCGTCCCATTTGGATCAAAATTGATGGACTTGCGCATGGCTCATTTGTTGGGTTTGTTTTGGCACGATTTGGATTCAAATGATCATTCTTCTTTGCATGCTTCCATATGATGAATTTAGTACACTTTGTGCACGAATTGGAGATGGATTACATCACTCATTAGAATCAAACCATTACCCATGCATCCATGCAACTTGGTTTCCAATTTTGGCAAAATTTCAAGTGGTTTAAAAATCAATTCCATTGCCTATTTAAACAAGCTCATGGCCTCAGAATTAACATCAACACCTTGCCCAAGCTTTGCCAACAAAACTCAGACCCTCGCACCATAGAATTTCTTGAGGATTTCTTTGAAATCGAGTTTGAATTCTACTTTCTATTTTGAAGTTCAAACTCCAAGAATTCATTGCCTTTTCCATCTCAATTGATTACTGCATGCAAGAGGAGGAAGAATCAAGCAAATCCAGATCAAGATCAAGCTGAATTGAAGCTAATCGAAGGTGAAATTTCAGAAACTTCTCTTCTTCGATTCTCCCTTATTTCTCAAATATTTGATTGATTTTTGGTTGGCTGAAGTTCTACCAATATAGGCAACAAGATTGAGTTGCTTTAAGGTCAAATCAAAGCAACTCAGTTAATGATCCTCAAAATTCAAATCCCTGTATCTTTTTATATACTTGGAATTGGAGAAAATTGAGGCCAGATTCGAGCTCTTGAGCATTTTCTCTTTGAATTAGTGTCCTTGTTTTCCATTTTTCATGAAGTTGAGGTTTGACCAGTCCGGTGGTGATCACGGGAGAAGATGACTAGAGCTAGGGCTCTAGTGGTGCGTTGGCAAGTCCCAAGCCATCTGATCTGGTTCAAATGTTTTAATCTTAAGTTTTCATTATGATTACCATGCGTACATTGCATTAACCAAGGAACGTGGTGGAACGCGCGCGTGTGGCCATCAGATTTGCAACCTCAATTAATGAGGGAGATCAGAATGGAAATGCTCTAAGATTGACATGATCTTAAGTAATTCCTTGAGTCCTCAATGTTGTAGAACATACAATCTAAAATTCTTTTAGGTGCCTATACGGATCTTCACCTGCAAGACCACTAAACCTTGGCAACAAGTGTATTAAATCATATTTCAATTCGAAAGTCACAACAACAACAAGATACTCAATACATAAAGCATTATAATTAACATCAAGGGCAACAAGTTCTCTCAGAGTTCTTTGGTC